>NW_015151247.1:30526-35887 GCF_000732505.1 Cyprinodon variegatus | reverse complement strand
GAAACAAATTTTAAAGAAAAATCATTTATTTATATATATATATATATATATATATATATACACAATAAGGTAATCATAACAAATTGTATATATTAACATTAACATCTGTTTGTTACTATAGCTGAAAAAAAGACAATCTCCACAAAAATATGTTTCTATTTTATTGGAATTTTATGACAAACTTTTATGTGTGATATCATGAAGCAAAATCAGTTCCAATATGGCTTCCATGTAAATAAATAATAGTAAAATGTGTGTTAACTGCTTTAGTGAGTTACAGTTAAATAACCTACTGATGATATGCACATTTATCCTCTGTTGTGAGAAAGGGGAAGCCTTTCTGTATGGAAACTTGTTAACTGTTGAAAACATCTTACATTTGAATGAAATCAGAGAAAAGATACATTTCTGAAAATACAATTTACTTTAAAAATGTAGCCATGTTATTGGTTCTTTTTGTTATTTTAATTACACTGCTGTCCAGGATTGTGGTGTGATTTTTGCCAATTTGATAAACTGGTTAATGCAGAAGTCCAGTCAAGCTTTATAATTAAATATTGATTAGAAAAAAACCAAACGCAATTTACATTTCATGGCTTTGACTGATACATGTGAGCACATTACCCATATTTTGAACCTGGCTGCACAAAGATTTAAGGACCAATTTCTATATTTTGATACTGGCTTTTAAGCGAGTTAATGGTTTGACAAGGTTTTTATCTAATCAAGCTTTAAGAAGAACATCCCCCCAGAAGAAGCTTGAGGTCATAAATGCTATTTCTAGATGTTAAGACTCATCTTGTGACTCAGGGAGACAGAGCCTTTTGTTTTTGCTCTAAAACTCAGCTTTTGTCTCACTGTGATGACCAACTTTAGTGATACATTTCCCTTTTTAAACTT
This sequence comes from Cyprinodon variegatus, assembly GCF_000732505.1. Taxonomy (NCBI): domain Eukaryota; kingdom Metazoa; phylum Chordata; class Actinopteri; order Cyprinodontiformes; family Cyprinodontidae; genus Cyprinodon; species Cyprinodon variegatus. Next base: position 34,987 of record NW_015151247.1, on the reverse strand, counting down.
CTTTTTAACTAGAATTTTACTTCCAAAGGAATTAACAGGCTTTCTTAACAATTGGTATTCTCATTTCTTTTACAGAACTTTTTAAAAATTGTCTTTAGCTGTTCTTTCAGTTGTTTTATTTTTATTATTATTTTTTGCTTTATTGTTGGCTTTTGTGTCTGTCAATTTTACATTTTATTTTCCTTGTCAACTTTTATAACATTTTCCCTTTGGGTGTTTGAAGATTTCTTTAAACAAAGGTTTATTAATGATTTACAGGCACAATAAAGAGCAATTCTGGGAGACCTATTAACATAACGGTCATGTTTTTTGATTTAGTATTTCTAGCTGGCTTGAAAATGAAATGAAAAGATGGATTCATTAATTAACTTACTAATTCTAAAAAGTTCCCAAAATATAATTCATTCACACATATAAAAGACTCTGTAAAACCCAATGTGAAACCATTACTTTAATAGAACAAAAACAAAAAGTCCAGTGCTTTAAACAGAATGAGAACACAAACATGGAGGACATTAAAATTGGACTTTAAAATTTAACTGCACAAATAATCAAAACAATTCAAGCTTTTGTGTTCCAGCATCTTTTTTACCTGGAAAATATGACGTTTAAGGCTGTGAAGATTGTTCACCACTGGTACAGACACATAGGAAAACATTTAAATATCTAAAAATTTAGTCATATATTAAAATGTAGTTAAATAACAAGTTAGTGTCTTTTATACGTAATTTACACATAAATTACATTTACATTTTGCATTATTTATTAGAGGTGGTGCAAATACAAAGAGGAAAATCTTCCTTCTTTGGACCTCGAAGTGCATGGCTTAAAGAGCAAAGAGATAAAGTATTTCATTGGCACATTAAAAATATGTATGACGGAAAACAATAAATCAGAATAATTTATACATATAGGGTCAGAAGTCCATTTGCTTGAGGCTGGACCTTTCAAAGGATTGATGCTTACTTTTTTATCAAATCTAAATCCAGTGTTTATAATGTTCAATATATATATATATTTTTTTTTTTCCGGCCAAATGGAACAGTTACTTGGGTCCAAGTTTAACTGTAACTGTTGAGATGAGTGGAAGCTGAAGAAAGTAGAGCTCAGTTTTGCGAAATGGACATTCCACCATCACTAAAGTAGGCACACAGCACGATGCTTCTGCCCCCATGTTGGTTAGAACCCTTCACATATTTTCCTAGTTTTCTTGCTTCCTGTAATAGCATCCAGCGCAAATTTATCATTAGATAATCCATGTGTAGATTCATGTACAAATTGAATGTATTTAAATACATTTGAGCGGAACTAATTGAAAGTAAAAACTCATAAGCAGGGAATAAATTAGTCATATTTAAAAGAGTTTTAACATCAAAACCAAAGTTTTAAAAATGTTTAAAATGGTCATTGGCCAATGCATAGGTCGCACGATTTGAAGATCTTTGACCAGAGGTTTGTTAATGAAACTACATTTCCTTTAAGTATCAGATAAAGATTTTAGCAAGCAAAGGGGAGCTACCTTAAGATTAAAATCAGATAGAATACAACAATTTAATCATTGATTGATTATAGAGGGGACTGATTGCTTTGAATACATGCAGGGTTTGCAGAAAGCAGATTATTAAATATGACGTTAAAAGGTCACTTTCTGATAAGCTGATATGATTATATAGAGAAAGACAAGCAGAAGAATAGGACACTCCACAGTGAAACATCTAACCTGGATTAGTAAGTGTTAGTGTGTTCGAAATCCATAAAGATAAAACAACTGAATACAAATCCACATTTAGACAACTATGAGGCAGATTTACTGATTTTTAAGGCATGCTGCTCACCATTGGTTTAAATTTCTGTAGTTTGAGAGGTAGTCATACTGCAGTTGGTCTTTGAGTTCGAAAAACAATAAAAGGCACCAGAATGCCAAAATGTACATGGCATTTAAACAAGCACTTAAAGGATAAGAGGCTTAATGTTCCTGCTACAACGAACAGCTCATTAAGTTCAACCTCAGTAAAGGTTGAACTTAATGAGAGGTTTCATTATTGCTCAACAGGCAACTGAAAACAACCGTTACAACCCGGTCTGTACATGTCATTCTGATGCAAACAGGTTTGGCTCCAAGTAACATCTTTAACGTGATAAAAACTAAAAATCTTCGGATCACGTTACAGCGATAACCTTAATGTAGACCCTTATAGTGGACACATATGAAAATAGAGAGAAACCACAAAGAAGTTGACTAAATTATAAACTGAACCCTGAGGTAGAAATTACAAGTATGTGTTTCTTATGTTACTGAACAACACATTTGATCAAAAAAAAAAATGGATTTGATTGAAACATAAATTGAATCTTTGGATTCATCATAGCCCAAGTGGCCTTGAAAGCCTCTAATATTTGCAGTTTAGATGTTATAAATGTTAGTTAAGAAGATTACTGTAGTTCCAACCTTTTGAAGTTTAGGACACTGATAACTGTATGAGGTTTAAAACTATGCACAACCTTTTGGAATGACACTCTGATGCATTTAGTTAAATTACGATTGTTTTTGTTGAACGACTTGAAATGCAACATTGACCCCAGACTGCTCTATAAAGAACCATATTAGAAGTGGTCAGTTTTAACTCAAATACTAACACAACATTCATCCATTGAAATGATCACAATCTGTAATCTGCCTAAAATACTTTCATCATCTAGTGCGCATTTCTAATTCACTAAAAGCACTGATTCAGCAGCCATTTTAGGAGTTTCTCAGCTGAAGAACAGCAGAAGCCACCTTTGACCCAATACACACAACTACATGTCAGACTAATGCTTTAAAGGTGTACATGCTGTTAAAAAAAATCACATCTTTCAGAAGAAACTGAGCATCTTAGTGGTGTAACCATCAAAGCGGAGCACGTCAGAGTCGATTTCCTTCATGTCAAATTGAGACTTCTGATGTCCATCTGAACTGCCAGCTGGATGGGGAAAAAGGCAGATACATGTCTGAGTTTATTTAGACTCATATTTAAACACAAAATATCAAATAGTGACCATAACTTTTCAATAAGTCATTCACAACAGTTTAATTTATAGGCTCCGTGGTGCTGAGGTACATTTTCTTTTAACTTCAGCTGCTTCCCATATTTAGCTCTCTTCATCTCTGCAATAATGCAGCTTACATAAGCTTGCAATTTTGATTTCTGAATTGTAAAACACATTTTCTATAGTTTAAAGCATAGCCATAACCTTACAGCTTACATCAGAGACCATTATCATTTTACCAAGGCAGTCATTTGCAGCCTTTGTTGTTTAGAGGTAAAAATGTTCTAAGTTTCCCTCATTGAAAATTTAAATTTAACTATAATCATTACTTTACAACTTTCCTCTGTAGATGGGAGGAATAAATAAAGTACAAACCAGTGAGTCTGCAGATCAATTAGAGGGCACGGAGACTTGGTTTGACTGCAGTGCAACAGATTCAGGGTCCATCTGCATTTTAGATAAAACAGATTCCTGTTAATCATATTTGACACTTCTAAATAGACATGCATTACCAATTAGCTCCAGCTGAGTATCTCACCTTGTCGTTTGCGGCAGGTTCTTCTTCATCGTCAACTTGTTCCCTTTTCTTCTTCATTTTACAGCAGCAGACACTTAGCAAACAAGACATAATTGTGCAGCCAAGAGCAGCTAAACTCCAGATGGCGGATTTGGGAAGCAGGGCTAAGAAAAGGTAGAAACTCTGTTATACCACACGAATGTCTAAAACTTAGAGAATATTCTTGATTTAAACATTTTTTTCATCATGTTAAAATCATTTATTTATGCTCATTCTGCCCCTTTGCTGTTTAGTAGCCTTTTACTTTTGGTTGTTTAGTACCAGACCTTACAGACAGAAACAATTTCGTATACTGAAGGTCTTAAACACCTTTTTTGTTACACCTTTTAAAAAAAGATGGTTTACATGTTTGTTTTTTGTAGTTGTAGTCTACAGTAATATGTTAATAGTTAATGACTTTATTAAAATCTAAAACAGAAATTCACTTATTTTGTCATGATTTAAAGGCGTTAACTGATTAAAACAAAGACTGAAAACAAAATAGAACGGATGAACAAGTCGTTTACAGGTCATATTTAATGACGTTAAATTTGATTGGAGATAGAATTCCTAAAAATAACAAAATACGATGATAAAAACACATAATAATAGAGTATAACTGGGGTTTGTTTTGGAAACAGGAAGCAATTACATGACAATGCAATATTAGGAAATGAGTGTACAAACTAGCGAAGGGGCAAAATGATCTGAAGTCTACTCAGGGTAACCAGATCACTACCGTTTGTCCAGGATTGTGTCACTTTTCAGACGTTTTTCAGTTTCACTCACTTTGATTGGTTTTTAACAGTTAAACCCACAGGGGAGAAGCCCTTTTTGATTTGTGGGACATGTTCAATAACTATGCAGATAGATAG
>NW_015151247.1:25782-30236 GCF_000732505.1 Cyprinodon variegatus | reverse complement strand
TTTAGTAGACTAAGTAATAAATAATCTTAACTATTTTTAGCAAAAGAACTGAATTAATAGTCTTATAAATGTGTACAATGCAGTATGAGACTTATTGAGGCATTACTACTGCAAGCCAATCAGCAATTCTAGTGTAACTCTAATGTAAGTCATTAGGCGAGTTTGTCGACTTCTGTATTATCTTCTCATTTTTTAAGCCTTAAACAAACTGTAACTTTAGGATCAATCATTATTTTTCTTTGAGGGCAGTGGTAGCTTAATTTATTAACCCTAAAGTTGGATTAGGGTGTAGCACCCTCTTGTGGTTGATAGATGAAGCAAATTGAAAAAAGAAAAACTTAACTAGTGCTGCTGTGTGTGTTTGCATCACAACTAAAACTGGACATGAGATTCAGCGCCAACAGTATGTGTTTGTGATGCTTTTATACTTAAATAAAATATTAGGGCTGCCTGTTAAATGCAGTTGTATGGTTGCACTGGCAGTTTTACCACAAACAGCATGCAAACCAAAGGTGAGGGTGTTTTTTTTTTTTCCTTGGGCACAAGAGGCCTACACCCACAACTATGCCATAGTTTGCATTGGTTGCATGACTTGAGGCACAGTGCTGCTGGGGGATGGGTAGGAAGTTGGGTTGAAGAGACCCATGTGTGAGAGCCACAGTATGCCTCCTTTACATTAGAGTTTAGTTAGAGTTTCAAATCAATTGAGTGTGACCTAGTTTCTTAGTGGTGCAAAAATTTAATGTCACAGCAGTGCTACGTGTTGTTCAAAGGAGAATTCTTTCCAGGACCGAGCCAATAAACCAAATGAATGCAGTAAATAATTTGGATTCCAGAAGTGAAAAAGGAGGAGGAGGTTGATAGTTGCTATAGATTTAGTAAATCTTATTTTTAAAAGATGCCATGTCATTCACTTTCTTTACTATAGTTTATTACAAACATAATCTTATCTATTTTCTCCCAATACTTTTGGATCTTGCATGTGCAGATTTTTTCAATCTGTTTAGCTCTGATGACAATTCAGCTTCCCCCATGGGGATGAATAACGTATAATCATGTTGATAATAGTTCAGTGGAATATACATTTTATGAAGGTTTTTGGCATAAAAGAGGATCGAGATCATCTCTTCATTCAGACACAGTGGAATATCTAATAAAAACAGAACAGATGGATCAAATCTAGAAGGTGTGAATGTTTGAAAGAGTAAAACAAGTTGGTTTAACTAAGGCCAAAGGTAAGAAGAAGCAAACAATGGACTTATCCATGTGAGGGGGGTGTGACTCCAATGAAGGAAATCCAACAAAGCACTGAGGCAGTTTAAAGTACCTAGGAGGCCCTCATTTATCATTTAGACTTGTTAAGATTTTGTAGAATTCGGCTTTAAATAACAATTTATATAATGGCCAAATTGTTAATTGATCATTTACAAGTCAATATGTTAAATGTGATTTAGATGCACTAACAGGAACATTGGTGCACATAAGAAAAGAAAGTTATAGACACAGTGCATAAAGCAAAAAGAGCAAAAACCAGTTTCAAAGAGCAGTTTGGATTCTCTATGCTGCTCCCTAACAGGTTTTGACTTGCTTAATCTTCTTTTTTATACAGATTCTTCATTGTATAGCACAGTTAGTTTTGTTAGAAATGTTTGAATGTTATGATTGGAGGATCGTTTACGGAGTACCTAAAATACAAGAGCATGAAAACATGCATTTGAAATTAATCTTCTTTTAAAATGAACAAATACAAATAGGCCTCAATGCACAGGTGATCGCTTCTCCTTTTTTGGTTTCTAGGCTTCTCCTTAAACGTAAAACCAGTTTTGAGTGAAACAAAAAAAATATATAAATCTGGTCACCCTAAGCACACTGTACGTCTATGTCAGGTACTCTCTGTAAAAATTATGTGAGAGATGCAGGTTACTTACGCTTTTGTTCCACAAACATCACCAGGGCGGTGTCGTTATTATTATCTCTCACCTGAAACTGTCCAACGCATGACCCATAGAAGGTCTTTTCGAGCCCACATGGCTCCAAAAGTTTAAATCCTTTACATTTTGATTCATTGGAGTCCTGCAGCTGTCCATGACGAACTATCTCTACCTGCGGACCGCTCTCTGGCAAGAAGTAAATGTTGCAAATGCTAGGATCCAGCTCAGAGGTGAGGGAAATACCGTCAAAATACTGCAGGTTCAAATTCTTTCTCTTTGCTGGGGGGCAATAAAAGGAAAAAAATATTAATTCACATTTTTATTGACTTTAAGTTTTTCTATGTAACTATTTGCAACAGATTTTTTAACAACTTACATGTCACTCTTTTTAACAAATTTTCAGTTGACAGAATTAAGGAGGTTGAATATAAATGTCCATCATATGTTTTGATTTTTTTGGCTCTGAAAACCTGCCATTTTTCTACTGCCAAAATTGCTATTCTGACTTTACGCTTTACAATCAAATCAAATCATTTCAAACTAAATTCAGATTTAAGGTTTTCATGTGCACGGGGGAGGGGAAGAGTAACCAAAACCTTTGCTCAATTTAGAGTAGCAGTTATGTACATGGCATTGTGGTCACTGCTGTAATGCAGATGTTGCACCAGTATGTTGTGGTGAATAGAGCTGAGCCAAAATGAAAAGTCCTCAATTTGCCTGTCTGTCAATGTTTCTTCCCTCATCTACTGTCTTGAAATCCAGTAAATGACCTAACGAATTAGATCTTGGATACAAGTAAGCTTTCTCCACAGGATGGCAGGGCACTACCTAGAGATAGGGGGAAAGCTCAGCCATCTAGGAGTGGCTCAGAGTAAAACTGCTCTTCCACATCAAGAAGAGTCAGCTACGGTGGCTCAGATACCCCCTGGATGACTCCCTGGGGAGTTGTTCCAGGCATGGTTAAAAACCAGGCCTAGGGTCTGGCCCAAGGCGTACTGGAAGTACCATGTAGCTCTGCTGGCCTTGGAAGACCCCTGACTTCCTTCAGAGGAAAGAAGAAGAGGGAAGTCTTGGAGTAGACAAGAGCATAAAGAGGATACATTTAGAAGAAGTCACTGATGGTGCTGAATGTCTCAAGTTGATATTTGAGCTATTAAAAGCTGCCAATTCTACCAATATTTGCTCTAAAACCTTTATCTGGAAAGTAATTTCAGGATTATCCCATAGCCATTTAAAAGAGCTCAAAGACAGAGTCTTTATCCGCAACTTTCCTGTTATTACTTTCAAAGAGATCATCACAGCAAGACTTAGTACTTTAACATCCTCACCTACTACCTCAACTCTTCTGTTTGACTTTGGTTGATTCCTGTCGTCCTTCATAACGTACAGGCCACTATCTCTCTGGGTCAAGTTGTAAATAATGAAGTTATTGCCCTCTGTTCTCCGTCTGTCATCAAAATTGGCCTGAGGAGCATCCCGACTCCACAGGATCGTCTGATTGGAGCCGGAATTAGGAGTGAACTCGATGTAGTAGATCCACCCAAATAGCTCTGTGCTGAATATGTTTCCATAGTCCTTCTTCAAATAAATTTCAAAAGGGAAGCCTGCAGAAAAGGGCAAACGTTTTTACATTTTTAGTTATTGTTACAGTCAATTCGGAGTTTTCTAAGTAGTTGTCTGCAATTTCTTTTATTATTTTTCCTGTAGGTATTGCATATTCTTGTACATGTTTTCTATTTAGAGATGATGTTGATGATGCTATTATTATAAATACGTTACATGTATACATGTGTATATATATGTTTTATATAATAATACTTATCAGAAAATAGAAAAGAGTAACTTAATTTGAAAGGGGTAGATACTTTATTTGTTGCTGTATAAAATGGTTTCAATTGAAATACTTTATTTTTTTTTTATCTCGTTTTAAGCTTTGATTCTGTGTTTTTTATTTCACATTTATGTCGGCTTCAGAAGTTACTGAATGTAAATAAATTAAAGTCTCATAAAATTAAATATTTTAATTTTTCTCCTCATTCGGTTTTGTAATTTATACATTTTAAGACATTCATTTTGCCTGAAACCGTCACTGTGAATGTTGAGTTTTTGAATCTGTCCAAATGATGACAAACATCAAATGCATTAAAAGCATTACACCATAAATTCAAGGTAAAAGTTGCGACTCTTTTGGTTACTGTTTGCGTCGTTTTAGCTTCTCAATCTTCTTGAAAATGAATTAAACTGAACTGAATGCTACTCATTTTACATTGCTAAGTTTTGAGAACAATTTTATGGAGGACCAATCCTGCTATAATTAAAAATAAATACATAAATAAATAAATGATACCTGTTAAATTGTATAGAGTTACACAGTACATGCTCCTCTCCTTTCGGAGAGTAGGGTCTTCTATAAATTACAGCTTCAAGAGTTTGGAGTCTGGAGTTTGTCAATATTTATGATACAAAGGAAAACAACCAATATTATTAAGAATGTGTGTGTATATATATATATATATATATATA
>NW_015151247.1:19539-25772 GCF_000732505.1 Cyprinodon variegatus | reverse complement strand
TATACATATATACATATATATACCTTTTCCATATTTGTAATAACAGGAAAGGCTTCTATCAGTGCTTTAGCCCTCTAAAGAAACAACACTTTAAAGACACTGATTTTTTTGGCATAATAAAAAGCATGGAGGAAATAAATAGGGTAAAACAATGCAAAAAAAGAGTAAACCAGACAGAAATATTATAAACTGCACAAAAATAAATACTTAAAGAAATTAATAATAAATAAATTAAGTTGAAGATTATACCGGACAATAAATAACTAAGCTAATAATTACAAAGGCAAAAAAACAAAGAAGCTAAATAAAAGAGAATATATACATTTATGTCTCACTGTATAATATTATTTCTATCTACAATTATTGTGTTTTAAGGAGAGAATTAATTGTATCCCTTTTTTTTTTTTTGGAGCATTTATTTATGTCTTTATTTATTTCTAATTATGGCATGATTAGTCCTCCCTACTTTTTGTTTCTATGCATAACCCGAAAATTATCCTGTAATTTCAGGAGTCACAAGACGGGGGCGCTATCTTACCGTTTAGATTTCATGTCCATTTAAAAAATGTGCCATAATAACCATAAATAATATAATTGTTTAAGTTTCCGGTGTGATGAGACTTCTTAGAAACTCAAAAACAGATTGCTATTAAAGAAAGCAAAAATATAAATATTGTTTTTATTTTCACAAAGCGGGGTAAAAAGATTGTAATACTGTATTTAACGAAGTTAAAATTATTTATGCACCATATTAAGTTTTGAATCGTGATAGAAGCCTCACAAAATCGGGTCAGTTATTTGAAATAAATCAAGATAAAAACTTGATAACTCACCGACACAGAAACAGGCGCTTAACCACAGCAGCAAATGCATCATGTACCGTGATTTTCAGTTGGTGTTTAACGCTGTAAAATCACTGTAACAGGCTAATAATATAAGCATTTAGTCAAGGTAGCGCAGCGCAATGAGGGCACATCGTACTAAACCACCAGAAGGTTTAAATTGCAGGTAGAAACTGCTTCGGTGGGGATCAGTCTCAAAGGGGCGTCTGCTCCTTTGATTCTGCTGTTGCGTTTAGTTGCGGCATGGAATTTACAGACTCAAAAAAGACAAACAGATGGAAAACATAAACAGATCCTTTCAAGGCCATTTCAGACTAAGAACACTAAAAATAGCATTTGAAAGTCTATTACATCATTCTTCTTTTAGTAAAAAAAAAAAAAAAAAAATTCATAAAAAAGTAACATAAGGAAATGGTTGGAAAATATATTCAGTAATCTCAGTAGTCTTGAAAAGAGTTATTTTCAAAAGAATGCACATGTTTTTTGTGTTTTTTTGCCTGCAAAGCTTTTAGAATCACAAAATGATCACAATAGACTCATAACTGTCCTCTTTATACTTAATAGCCTGATCAATTTCCTTCTTGTCTACTATTGACTTGTATTGTACTGTTATGTCTCTTCGACCCCCCAAAAATATATTTTGATATCCTAAGCAGAAAATAAAACTGGGAAACTGATTCTTTTCATCCGATGTTGCCTAAAGGATTCAAACATCATTAAGGTTTTACTTTGCAAAAACGATCTAATAAGTAAAAGATTCTTTAATTAAGTATATTTACCTTAATCTGAGAAGGTCAACAATATGATTTGCCAATGGAATGAGTATTTTTACACTCAATTAGGTAGATAATTAGGAAATATGCACTTGAAACAAATGAATGCAACTTATTTTTATTTTAAATGTAAATTGTGTTGGTCCATCAAATGTCTCTCTTACCTCCTCAATTCAAGAACAAATGCAATTGTTTAAAAAAAATTAGATTTACATTTTTTGCAGTGCACAATTAGGTAATAAAAAATATTAAAATAGTTATTAAGGAATTGTAATGGAGTATATTGGGGAGTGGGTGGCTTAGTGGTTAGAGCAGTTTCCTTGTGCTTTCCTGGTTCTATCCCCACAGCCTCAATATGGGTCCCTGAGCAAGACCTTTAAACCCCAGTTGCTCCTGAGGCGTCTCACAGTGGCAGCCCACTGCTCCCTAAGGGGATGGGTTTAGATGCAGAAGGGAATTTCTCCATTGTGAGATCAATACAGTTCAAAAAGTTAAGTTATTTTATTTATTATTTTACGTATTATAAGACCATATCAATCTCTTTACACTTTTTTTTAACAAGTTTGTTTGTCTTGTGTAGCTCGATACTTTACCACTACATAAACTGTAACATTTTACATTAAGATTCAAACGGACATTTTTATGATTTCTAAATGTTTGTTGATGCAAGCCAAAGTTCTTCAGCAGGGTGTGTTAACTGAAATCATTTATATTTTTTAAAACAATTATTTAGTCCAATACATTGGTCATTATTGGATTATAATTGTTATTACAGGGTGAATGAACAGGTCTACTATTTAATAAAATAAATCGGAACATTTAATCCAGTTTTTCTTAAAGTTTTCTGCAATTCATTCAAACTAGTTGTTAGAATCAAAAACAAATCTGTCTCTTGCCAACAGCACTTAAATGGAAATGTAATCCTCCTGCAAGTTACTTATGTTTTGCTCACTAATTAATCACAGAGCATGTTGATTTGTCTCATGTAAAGATCAGAAAATCTAGATCAATGGATGAGATGCAAATCCTTAAACTCACTATATTGAATAAATTTCTAGAAATATAACCCTTATTTTTGACATATAAAAACCTGTAACTGTACAAGACCACAATAACCAAACAGTTTAACACTTCAAATAGAAATACAAGCAATCATTTTATTCTTGCCTTTACTAAATATGTCACATTTGTATCCTTTTGGTTCTCTTTAAATTCACATAACATCATTCAATGTTACATATGATATGTTACATAAAGCTTTAAAGGTGACATGTTTTGGATATTATTTAGTAAAGCATTTTGTTTCTCTATAAACCAAATAAGGAACAAACAAAAACACAACAGAGCTATATACTATCTCAAAAAAGAAGCTTGCAGTACTCAAACACATGGGTATATAAATCAATAGAGTACTGCAACAAATGGTAAAAAATGTAAGGTAAAAAAAATACAATCTATAGGTACAATTGTATAAATATACTTAAACAAATTAATATCTAATGCACTTATTAAAATAGTGATTTGTATTGCAACTCGTTGAATCTCACACCATACTTTTATCTGCAACAGTTTTGAACATCCAGAGCTTTTGGACTTAAGACCCACCTTTAAGATCCATGGTAAAACCTCTCCAAGTCTGTTCCTTCGGTTTCCACATAAGGCTTTAGGTAAATCTAGTGGTGATGTATTGTGTTTGTGACAATGCTATTACTATTAGGGAAAAATAGCCTGCTTCTAAACAAAGCCATGAATAAATTGGTTTATACAGAACTTTGAATCACTTGGCTCAGCTTCAAGATGTTAGAAATTACATCTTGTGTTGCATCAGAATCAGACTCAGATTCATAGATTGTAGTAGAATAATCTGGAATTGGAACCTGGAGCAAGTGGTGAGAGAGAAACAAATAAAAAGAGTTAAAGCAAAAAACAAAGAAAAAAACTACCTTTTAAGGTTTTTAAAAACCTGTGAATGTTTACCTGATGAACCAGAGGATACATGTTGGTATTAGGCTGTGAAGCATGCACAGTATCAGGCTGCAGGGAAAAAGATATCTAATTTAGAAAAATCGGGCAAAAAGTAGGGTGATGATAAAAGAAATAAAAAAAAATGAAAAACAAAACAGAACAGTTGTGTCAAACAGATAAAATAACAATTGAATGCATATTTCTCCATACAAAAATGTACTTATACGTCTTTTTCCTGAGATTTCCACTTGATATTGGCATTCTTAATATTTCATATAAGGAAAATACCTAAACATATTACAGCAAAATCTGTATCTATAGCAACAAGGGACCAAAGGGAATAAATTAATAAAATAAAATAGGTTCTCAAATGCTACAGATAGGAAATAAAGGAAATAACCAAGGAAACTGTTACAATTTATCGTTATTCAGGAAACAGTCCTGTTTACTTATGGCACAAGGAAATATTTCTAATCAAGGTATGCAGAAAGAACTGCATCACTATGGGTTTAAAAAAATCTCTTTAAAGACTCTCACGGTCTTGTGAAACATGATGCCAACATGATGCCTTGATTTACGTATTTCTAAACATTTGGATGTTCCATTGAGCTCCAGTGGTGTCAAAACCCAGCAGTGAAGAAATAAACTAACCACCAAAAATTGAGCACACAAGTTTTATAACAGGAGTCAGCTGAATCATCAGAAAAGGGCCCATCATAAAGAGCTTTAGAAAACAGGGGTTTAGCTGTTTTTCTATAAAAACAATATGCAAAGCACTCAGACACCACATGCTCTATAAATATTTCCTTTACAATGCTTCACTGCTGGAAAAATAAAAATATAAAAATATAAAGTGATCTTAATTAAGCATCCACCTTATACTTACATTGGGAGAAACAGAAGCCTGCTCGCTAGGTTTTGATTTATCTTTTTTGCTGCAGAAACTCCAACAAAGGCCACAAACCGCCAGAAGGACCAACGGAACAACAATATAAGCAACTATAAGGGAATTAGGTCCTATTAGAAAATATATAGGAAGGAAAGTTATGGTTAAATCATCTGTAAACTTTTAAATGTAAATCAGAAATGCTGTTTTACTCACCAGAGTCAACATCCAGCTTAACAGATATTGCCAGGTTGCCTTGTTGATCATGGAAGTTAAAAGTTCCAGAGTCTTCTGCTTCCACTGATTTAATTTCAATGCTTTTACTCTGAATAGTAATTCTCCCCTCGAATCCTGTGCCTTCCAAAACTAGTTGACTTTTGATCATCACCCTCTGTTGTTTATTTTTTGAGCTGAACACCACATCCCAAGGTCCTCCGCGCTCAGGAAATTTAATGAAGAGGCTCTCATTTACTTGCACTTTATAATCCTGGGTTTCTTCTATGTTTGGTAGATTAGACATAGATATATATTTAATTTCTACAAGAAAATAGATGGAAAATTCCACATGCAGCATAAAACAGATTTAAAAATGTACCTTTTATAGATAGCTTTATCTTTAGCTCAACAGTCATGTCTTTACGAGTAAAGAAGTAGACTCCTCCAGCTGCCTGAGTGACATCGACCATTGTCCAGACATTGTTCTTTATAATTCCTCGTCTTTTATTAATGGTCTGACCTTGTGCACGATCCCACAGAAATTCATCGTTTCCATTCCAATCCTTGAAATACAGATACTGAGCTCTTTCAGGAACATTATGCTGAAAATTGTCCATATACTTTATTGTAAAACATTTTGAAATTAAACAATAAAATAAAAAGAAATCAACAAAACAACATTTTTAAATCAAATAGTTTTAACTTTGATTCAAAGATAGTTATTTAAGTGTTATATTAGGTAGGATAGTTTAACAAATAGTAAAGTTTCTGAACTCCACCCTTCAACTCAACATAAATAAATACAAAAGCAGGGAAAAAACCTATTAGAAATTCCAGCTTGTTTTATGGTACGGTAAATAAAAATGTCCAAATTCTGAGGCCAATGATTAAAATAAATTCTCTTAAGCATTTGAATCCTTTTTAGTGGGAAATATAACAAAATTTATGAGCCATATACCAAATCAGAAAAAATGAAATACAAATATTAAAATCATATGGTGATAAAGGTGCAAGTAGATGTATCACAAAATCAAATCTCCTCAAAGTAGTTTTTGTTAGGAATCCAGTCTGTGTGGGTTGTGTTTTGGTGTTTCTCTCTCCCTCCACCACTAGGTGGTGCCCTGTCCTCGTTGGTCCTCCTGCACACCTGCGGCTGGTTGGCTCATCACTGGGGAGTATTTGAGCGGCAGACTGTCAATACCTCTCCGCCAGAGTGTTTGCCAGTTTTGGGTACTCTAGCCGAGCTGAGTTTAGCTGAGTCTAACTGAGTCTTTGTTTCTCTGAGTTCTAATGTTGTTTTTGTCCTTTGCCTTTCTGCAGGAAGTCATCCTGCATACTGGATTATTGGCGTTTTCCCCCCTGGAAGGGTTTGTTTGAGCTTCACACTGAGCAGAGGATTTATCTCCACGCGCCCCGTTCAAGTACTCCTGGAAATCTAAGTGGCAGTCCACTCCATTGCTCCTCAGGAACCAACCAAATCAAACCCTGTCCGCCCCCCAAGGAGCCACTCTATCTCTGGATAAACCCACACCAACTGGATACTGGGCAGAA
>NW_015151247.1:16575-18774 GCF_000732505.1 Cyprinodon variegatus | reverse complement strand
GTTCATAATATGAATTAAAGCAGGAATACATAGAGCTACACTTTAAATAACAGATTTCTATACATATGTCATAAAATACAGAAAATACTTCACATAATGATAAAGATGTGTTTATTTTTTCTTTTATTCAAAGACAAAGCAGTAAGTGCTCTGACTGCACTACTTGTACCATCAAAATGGAGGTGAAGATGAACAATCTAAGCGGGATGCCATAGAGGTGTCACCATCCCATTGCACTTTGGTAAAATGTGGAATAAAATCTGATATTTAGAGACAGGGCAGTTTAAGAAATGGTGACAAAACCCCCAGATTTAGATCCTAACATAAACACAGCTAAATATCTGCAAAAATAGGTTCTAGATAGAACATGTACTATGAAATATCACAATCAATTCTCACAAGCTCTTGTTTTTTTTTTAAAGCAGTTTTTCTCTGACTATATGTTGAAAATCAGATTATCTATAGTAGAACAGAGAAGATAAAAGGACAAAATTAAAAGTTGAGTAACACAACAATTTGAATTCATTTTATTGCATTTTCAGAAGTTAGAAATGTAATAACATGCATTTCTAAAACTGAAGTTAATATTACTGAAAAAAAAACAACAAAAAAACAAAAAGTTATTACCTTGCCTTTTATCATTAAAATCCTTGATTGTCCATAACTCGGCAAGAAAACCAGTTGCCCTGTTTTTAACAAATTTCTTCCAGTTTGTAATTCAGTATTTGCGCCTTTGCAAAGTTCTATATATAAAGCATCTATATGAAACAGAAAACAGTTTGAATTAGAAGCACTAAAAAGTGACAGCAGAGAAAAAATATGGAGCCTACAATATGAAACAGTGATCAATATGCAGATTCATCAATATCCTGGAGATAAGTGCTAAAGGCCACAGGGACATGTAATAGGAAGCTGAAATTAATCTACTAACATTTGTAGGATGGCCGATCTTCCTACTGAGCCCCAGTCATTCAGGATTAGTGCAAACAATGACTTTTTAGACCAAACGACCAAATTGAGTTCAATCAATTTAATAATTTCATCAATAATTCAATTATGTTCAACACTTATTATCCAGATTTGAAAAGGAGCAGAAAGAAGGCAAATCGTGTAGAAATCTCCCCCTTTCTCCGTAGTTCCGAAATAAGTTGTCGTGGCCATATAAGTTAAATTAACAATAAAGTTGTGTTGGTTCTCCTTTTTTGTATTTCTGTTTGAGTGTTTTTAAGTGTTTTCTTGTTCACTGGTTTCTTTTCCATTTTTTTTTTTTTAATGCAGTCTGTATTTCTAGAGTTACTCCCTGTTGACCCCTTGTGCCTGTTTCCTTTCCCCTTGGCTTCTTTCTAGTTAGTTAAATTCAAACCTGCTCCATATCAGCTCATTAGTCTATTCTTTGTTCTGTTCCCCAATACATACACCATCTCTACAGTTCCATATTCTGCTTTCTTGTTGTTTTGTTGCTCTTTTGTTACTTGGCCCCCCATGTGTGTTTTACCCTGATGTCTCCTGTTTTTTTGGGGGGATTTTGTTCTTGAACTTTTGTTTCTGTACCCCTTTTTTCATCAAGTCAGCTCAGCTCCTCAATTCTGCATTTGTGTCCTCAACCAACCTCCACCAAACGTTGACAGAAATAAAAAACTATTAATTTATTATTCACTCAGCTGTGTATAAGATACTATAATATTTTCTTTGTGAAATCGTTTGAACACATTTTTTGGTTGGGCATTTTTTACCACCTCGTCTAAGTTGTTGCATAATTTTACTTCATGCACTGAAACACATATTTGCATTAAGATAGTGCACACACGTTTACTTTTGAAATCCTGCTTCCTCCAGTCATTTCTATGACTTGTAAATTATTTGGCAGTAATCTCTCAATAGCTCTAAACATAACATAAACATAACAAGTCTATTAGAAGATATGAGTAACAAAGAGTCTTAGTATGCTTTCTAATATACATGTTGTACAAAATTCTCATAAAATCCTTATTCTCACATTTGGTCCCACACTAAGTCAGAGTGGGCATAAATAAATAGCATTGAAGAAATAAATAGGGTAAAAAAATACAAAGGAAGAATAAAACAGACAAAAATATTTTAACATGCACATAAATAAATACTTAAAAAATAAGTAATTAATAAATAAAGCTGAAGAATATAACGAGCAATAAATAAATAAGGTAATTACAACAGATATAT
>NW_015151247.1:14512-15967 GCF_000732505.1 Cyprinodon variegatus | reverse complement strand
GCCGCCACTGTGCAGTTCTGAAGACCATCCCCCAAAGATTAAGTCCTCCTGACTGACTCCTTGATTACTTTCACAGATCCTATTCTGTTTTGTTTTTTCTAGCCTCGTACCTCTCAGGATTTTTTTGAAGCTCTACTGGATTCCACTCTCCTCTGTGCTCCTCAGACTATCATCATCAACCTCAGTCTCAACCACCTCGGATTTAATTACTGTTTTTGAAAGCTATGTGTTTACACCTTGAAGGATGAAAAGAGAGTGCTCAGGACAAACTCTTTAATACTTATAACTTTTATAACACTTCATAATATAAATGTATTAAATAACCATGAGACAAGACAATAGATTTTGATAGAAATTGAAATCTTACTCAGATCAGAGAAGTTGCTTTGAGTTAAAGAAGGCAACTGCTTACCAACCGGGCTCACCTCTCAGGAAGTGGCCCCGATTAACAGTTAGAGAAGCCTTTTATACAACTCCAGTTTGCCACATCATCACATCATACATATTTGCAGACGAGGAAACATCCATGGCTCCAGCCATATCAAAATATTACACTTTGTTATTAGATCAAGGACAAGGCTCTCATTCCATTCCCAAATCTTTGCCACAAACTTAATAAAGATGATAACCATATAGCCGGACGGATGAACTTTCCAAACTACTTGGGGAAGCTTTAGACACACAACAGGCAGGTGATATTAGGGTGTAAAAGACTCACACATTATTGATAATAATAATCCTAACATTAGTCACTCAGTGAGCTCCTGGATCCCATCAGAAACCTCCCTGTTGGATTCACCTCAGACTCCTAGTAAAACCTCTCAACTCTCTCCCTCAAATAAGCAGAATCTCAATCTTTCCATGTTTAGCCAGATTCTAACTACCTTTCCTTTGCAGAGTTCCTGCCGCTTCTGTTCCCTTGGCCGTATCAACAACTCTGTCATTTCATAGTTGTCATTTGTAGATGAATCTCAAATTGCTCTGTTCCTCAGTGTTCAGAATAGGGGTCAGAGAACTACCTAAAACCCTGATAAGTCATCTATGTTGCAGTAAGATTTCAATTTATTATTTAGGTTTTACATACACCTTTAAATACTACATTTTGTACAGATAACTGTTTTACTCACCACAGGAATGAACAAAAAGCACCAAAACCAACAGCAACATGGCCTGTGAAATAAGAACAAAAGGAGAGTCATTGAGAAGGAATCATTTCAGTAAAAAGGAAGCCATTGGATTTTTAAGCAAAGTCTTACGTTATAAGCAGTGGCTCAACACAGCACAAGAAGGTTTTGTTCTTTTCTGCAGTGGTTGCAAACGGAGAAATAAGATCAACTCCTGAGATCATTACCCCCAGAAAGGGCCTCATTTCCAGCAAATGTGCAGATCTATATATAGCTTTGAACTATGGAAGAAGGACATGCAAGAAAAGCATACATACAAAATCAACATCTA
>NW_015151247.1:7718-13722 GCF_000732505.1 Cyprinodon variegatus | reverse complement strand
GTATGAACATGTGATTTACATTCTGTAGTGATAGCCCTGATTGCTTCCAGCCTCCAATAGCCAAAATAGACAAAGGCATAGAAAAAATATCATCCATTTATTCTTTCATTGTAATAACAAACAAAAGACTCAAAATTCAGAAAAAAATTGGCCCAAAAGAAGATATCAACTAAGACAAATCTAACCAAGGATAACAAACCAGAACTGATATCTCACAATGAACACAGGGGTATCTAAACATGTAGACTAGCCTACAAACAACACGGAGGGGAGGGACAAATTACAGACAAACAAAAAAACTATGCAACAAAGTCAAACCTACAAATAATAACTACAGCATAAATATGAAACAAAGACATTCAAGTACAAAAATGCATTTTAGAACAGTGTAGCTTTGAGTGTTTGACAGATTCTCCTGAGTCAAGTCCCCCAGTGTCAGCTGCTTGTTGGGTTGACACGCGCTTATATACTGTATATAATACAGTGTTTCTCTGGTACAATCTCCCTTACATACAACAGTGTATATAAGGGAGATTGTACCAGAGAAACTCTGTATCTTAAGAACTAAGTACACAAGTACTCAGGAATTGCAGATAACTTGATGGAGACAGTTTGGTGAACTATAATTTTTATTTTGTTATTGGTAAACTGAACCCAGAGGGGATCAGAAGGAACACCAGGCATGGAGAGCATCCAACAGGAAAGCCAGGGAACACACAGAATTGATCTGCATTTGCATATTGTCCATCATTTCTTTGAGAAATCCCTTATAATTATCATGTAAGGTGAAAGGGATCACCAATGGTTCCCTCAGCTAATCATTCTTATCTGGATCCAGGTGATCAGATGAAGGATTTCCACTGCTCTTATGCAAC
Organism: Cyprinodon variegatus; assembly: GCF_000732505.1. Lineage (NCBI taxonomy): Eukaryota > Metazoa > Chordata > Actinopteri > Cyprinodontiformes > Cyprinodontidae > Cyprinodon > Cyprinodon variegatus. The sequence goes on along the minus strand of NW_015151247.1, from coordinate 12,847 downwards.
CTTCTATTGGATATGGAAGCCTGGAGATGACTTGAGGAAGGGAAAGTCTCTTTTAATTTTTTGATGTCATACCCACTTGCTGCCTCCATCGTCTTGTAGTAGGGTTTCCTAATAAAAAAAATAAATAAAATAAAAATAAGCATTGAAGATGGTAGGAAACAGTGTAATAAGACAAGCCCATAGCAGGTATGGTCTCAGCTGCCTCTAGAAACAAAAAAGATTATGGTTGTTATCGGCATGATAGCAATTAAAGGTTTGAAAAATATATTAGTGGTGGGCATAGATACATTTTTTGAATCTAGATTATCTCACTGTAATCTTGGAATTAATCTAGATTAATCTAGATTAAAATGGCTAATTTGAAATGGCTTCTTGAATCAGAATCAGAATTTTTTTTTTCTTGCAGTGCAACCATTTACAGAAGAGAGAAAAATAAGATTGTAAGTACAAAATAGATATAAGAAGAAGAATATGAAATATATTCTTTTAGAGTTTTATAGAATATAAAATAAGACAAGGATAAAAATACAATAAAGTTAAGATGTATTATTGTGGTTGATAAGTGTTCATTCAGATAAACATGGATTCTGAACTGTAGGGCGACATAATAGGTCTGTTGGGATCCAGAGGCTTGCCCTCCAGAGGGCGCCGATGATCCCTTCCTGTTTATTTGTTTTTCTGTTGGGGTCTGGGGTGCTTTCTACTTTCCTCCACCAGAGAGCTCCTGGATCTCCTGAACCTGGAGCTGCCTTCACCAGCTGATTCTCATCTGCTCATCAGGGGACCAGTACTTATGTGGGTTGTGGACAACACCTCGACGCCAGAGTGTTAGTTAGCCACGGTACAGCAAACCCTGAGCCTACCAGCCTGTCTGATTCTCTTACTCCCCTGAAACCAGAACCTTGAACTTAACCAGTTTTGTCTTCTCCGCTTCTTAGGAAGAAATCTGACTGAACCCAACCCTGGAGAACCAAGCCTCTGCCCCTCAGCCTGACGTCTGCCTCTGAACCCTCCTGGTTCCCTCCTGCTGCCAGCTCAGCTCAAGTCTCAGCCTTCAGCCTGCCGTCTGTCTCTAACCTTCCTGGTTCCCCCCTTCGGCCTGCTCAGTTCAAGCCTCAGACCTCAGCCTGCCGTCTGCTACTGAACCCACATCTGGAGATCATCAAGCCTCAGCCAAGCCCAACCTCCTTCGAGCACTCAGTCTGTCACCAACCTCTGGATCCTCCTTGGATTATTCCCCTCGGCTGCTCTGCTCAGCTTCAGGTCAGCAATCCAGCCGAGACCAGCCCTGGACCTGAATACATCCTGACCTGCTTTGTTCTAACCATAAATAAATCAATTTAACTTTTTCCCTGCCTCCTGAGTGTGTTCTGCATATGGGCTAGAATCTTCACCCATCATGACAAGGTCATAATGTGTTTCATTCAGTCCAAGCTTGATTTTCTTTTTACCCCGCTCACTGAATGACTGCATGACTCAGGCAGTTGTAATTTTCTGTGAGGCTGGATTAGAGGCAACGGCTCCTGGGTAATGTCTAGATAGGGAAAACATCAATGTTCAATCCTAGTTTTGTGTTAAGGGGGTTGTTTATGTTGGCAGTCTGTTCATGCGAAGCTAACATTATGCTCTGGACGTTGCAGTTGTAATGGCACCATTGGAAGAATGTTTCACCAGGTGGATATAAAGGAACAAGCATATCATGGTTGTTTGTATTGCAAATATAATGAGCTTCGCAGCAATATTATGGTGAAGTCATCATTATAGACCCAGCTCCTAACAAAACTTTAAGAATAGTTATACGGCAATTTTTGTTTATCGCCAGATGGGAGTCTACTTCTAATTAAGAAGTCTAAGTATACTTCATTTAATCAGGAATAATATTTTATCGAGGGAAACAGCTGCCCTGGGTATGAATGGAGAAGGGGGGGTGCTGCTGTTAGTTGTTCATTTCAAATTGTACAGTTTTAGCGCAATAAAATTATATCAAATCACATTTTGTAAGGTGCATGGTATGTTACTGAAATCATTTATATTGTTTAAAACAATTATTTAGTCCAATACCTTGGTCATTAGAAGATTATAATTGTTTCAGAGTGAATGAACATGTCTCCAGATTTTCTTAAAGTTTTCTGCAATTCATTCCAACTAATTGTTAAGATCAAAAACAACTCTGTCTCTTTCCAAAACCAGTTACCTCAGTGTAACCGACAATAAAACGGAAATGTAATCATCCTGCAAGTTATTTATTTTTGCTCACTAATTAATCACTGAGCATCTTAATTGGTCTTGTGCAAAGATCAGCAAAACTAGATCACTGGATGAGATGCGAATCAATCAGTTCTTCAACTTGAACCTAATTGTTGTTTCCCACTAAGTACTGAATTAATTTCTTGTTTGAAATATATCCCTTATTATTGGCATATGAGAATCTATAGCTGTTAAATCAAAGAAATCCCAAAATATGCAGTCAAAAGGGCAACATCTTAATTACCTGCTTAGGTTTAAATGTATTCTTTGTGTTACTTGTAATATAAAAGATTAAGGTTTCATTCTTCAGGAGAGTCCACAAATAGGTAGAGTTGGTCAAAAATAACAAGTCATTTAAAAAAGTTTTATATTGAGAACTGTTAAGAAGTACAAAACCACAATAATCAAACAGCTTAGCACTTCAAATAAAATACAAGCAATCTTTCTAATCTTGCCTTTACTAAATATGTCACATTTTTATCTTTCAATTCATGTTACATCAGTCAATGTTACATTTAAATGTTACAAAAAGCTGTAAAGGTAAAATGTTTTGAAAATTATTAAGTAAAGCAGATGTTTTTGTCTATAAACCAAATAAGAAACAAACCAAAACACAGTAGAGCTATATAACATCACAAAGAAAAGTGGCTTGCATTGCTTGAACACATGGGTATATAAATGGGTATATGAATAAGAAAAGATAAAAAGGTAAGGTAAAACAACCGTCAAACAAAATAATAGCAACAATCCCTCTTAAAAAGCTAAAGATCCATGAGAAATTAATAATACATTCTGTATTCATCTATATACATGTCTGAGAAAAGTTCATAATAATCTTCAGAAGTGTCTACAGGTACAATTGCATAAATATACTTAAACAAATTAATATCTAATGCACTTATTACAGTAGGGATTTCTAATCATTTTGACTCCTTGGAGCTCATCACCATAATCTTATCTGCAACAATTTTGAATGCCTAGAGCTTTTGGACTTCAGGTCCACCTTTAAGATCCATGTTAAAACCTCTCCAAGCCTGTTCCTTGGGTTTCCACATAAGGCTTTAGGTAGATCTAGTGATGAGGTATTGTGTTTGTAACCCTGCACTTTTTCAAACGTCCATTTTGGTCCTCTATGTTTTACTGTCTAAAAACAATTTTACATTACAGTACACAGACATTCGTTGAGCACTCTGGCCAAGCGAAAAACCACAGCTCTAGCGGAAGCATGCTTTCCTGAGTTTAGACCGCACACAAGCCCACTGTCTACTGTTGTGTGATTGGCTGTCATTGCTTTCCCTCCTAAAAGAAGCTCAGTTTACAAACATCTGATGCGCCACTGAATCGGGTCTGTGACTGGATGGTCACACACGCTGAAGTTAGTTATATTTAAAAAAAACCTGTGGCCCCCCACCCCCGCCCACACACATACTTCTGAAAACAACATTCAACTAATCTCTTGATAAAGCTTGCAACAAAATTGGGTTATTCAGAACTTTAAATCCCTTTTTTCTATGTTTTTGCATGATCAGTCAGTGGCTCAGCATCCAGAGGTGAAAACTACATCTTGTACAGTAGTGCATAGACGTAGAGGTTTCTGGAGGCGGAACCTGCAGCAAGTGGTGGGAAAGAAAAATTAGTGAGAGTTAAAGCAAAAAAAGCCAATACTACCTCTAAAGTGTTTTAAAAACCTGTAAATGTTTACCTGATGTAGCAGGGGATACATGTTGGTATCAGGCGGCGAAGCATGCACAGTGTTAGGCTGCAGGGAAAAAGATATCTAATGTAAAAAAAATCAGACCAAAAGTTGGGTGGCGATAAAAAAAATAAAGAAAACAAAACAAAAAAAACCCCAGAAAAGTTGTTTTAAACAGGTAAAATAACAATTGAATGCATTTTTTTTGTACGAAAATGTACTTTTACATCTTCTTCCTGAGAATTCCACTTTTTATTGGCAATTTCTAAACAAGGAAAAGACCTAAACAAATTAGAACAAAAACTGTATGTATAGCAACAAGGGACCAAAGGGAATAAATGAATAAAATAAAATAGGTTCCTAAAAGGCACAGATAGGAAATAAAGGAAACAACCAAGGAAATGGTTCAGATCTGTTGGTATTCAGGATTTACTCATGGCACAAGGAAATATTTCTAATCAATTTATGCAGAAAGAACTGCATCACAATGGTTTTAAAAAAATCTCTTTAAAGACTCTCACCGTCTTGTGAAATGTGATGCCTTTGATTTAAGACATGTTTCTAAAAATGTGGATGTTCCATTGAGCTCCAATGGGGTCAAAACCCAGCAGTGAAGAAATAAACTAACCACCAAAAATTAAGCACACAGGTTTTCTAACAGGACTCAGTTGGAATCATCAGAAAAGGGCCCATCATAAAGAGCTTTAGTGACTAGCCATGTAATAATGGGAGAATATAATCTGGTCAGATTCACTGTCGATATGTTGCTTTAGGGCTAAAGTGTGGTCATTACTAACAGTGAAGTTGGAAGGTGGGGGCATCATGATATCAGGCTGTTTTTCAGCAAATGGTACGACCTGATTTCGAATGACAAGAGAAAGGATTAATGTAAAAATACTGGATTTATTTATCAATGGCTATCAATAGAAAGTAAGATCTAAGAAAGGGCACCTGGTCAATTCTAACCCTATATTTTTCATGGCCATGACTCCCAAAGCTGGCCTAATTGCTCATTTCATTTACTTGCCTAACTCTGCCCGGTTTCCAATTACCATTCATCTAATACACCTGCTTCTGTTTCTTTATATACGACTAAGTCCCAGCTTTCGGGGCCAGATCATTGAGTTTGTAATTTCTGAGGTTATTGATTTGGAGATCATTGCTGATGCCATGGTTCTCTTGCTCATTT
>NW_015151247.1:0-7701 GCF_000732505.1 Cyprinodon variegatus | reverse complement strand
CGTGCCCGGTCTAGGCTCAGTGGAGAGAGAGAGTTTTTGGCAGCGTTGTTATCATCAACAATGACAAAGAGGAAATAATATCATTGATGCACCTTTTTTTCATGACAATAAAAGAAAACTTACGAACTAAACATGGATCTTTGATGACTAAAACATGACTAGTCATAGCTTTGAGTTTTCGTCAATGATACAAAAATAAATGAAAATTAGCGGGTGGTCGGTCGGATGCAAAGCAGTATCAGCCTTTTTGCTGTGTCTTGTTTGATCCTGCTGCCCATGTGGTGTGCAGCGCTACACATTCTGCTGGACCACAGATGGATCATGGCAGCGGCAGCGGGGTCTGAAAAAAATAACCCAGAATGTTCGGGCACTGCTCGTTAAATTGCGTGCGCGTAGCTCTAAGTCTGTGCTTCACACTCCATTCCGATGATTTGCCCTGAGAAGGATTGCTCTTCCTGTTCTTGCTACTTAATAAACTATGTGGCTGATCATCCTCTGCCTCCTGCCAAGCGTAAAGAATCAATATCTCATTTCTTCCAGCTCAAAAGGAATCCCTAAATTATATCCAAATAAAATATTTCATTGCATACTGTTTATTTTTGGATAAAGACGCAGGTGAAAAGTTAGAAAGATCTTTGAATATTTCTCTCTCATAGTTCTCATTTCTATCTTTTTAAATATGATGTAAATACTTCCTTGTATTATCATTAAAACATTTCTATGTTTATTTTTAAATATTTGAATATTTTAGTTAACGTATTCATCCAATTTAGGTCAGAATTGACAAGGCATTATAAGGCAAATATGTAGGTTCTCTCTGTATTTTTTTTTAATATCAGATCCCTGTGAATTTAAATATACTTTGACCCCTGAGCAGTAGTAACAAAGGGGTAAATTCTCAGAAATAAAGCCAAAATTGCCAAAGTAGAAAGAAGAATGTTTTTGTTCTTAGTTTCTTTGGAGTAATTAAGATTTTAATGATCTGTGTGTAACGCAAAATTTATAGTAGATCAGGAAGAGTTTGCTTTGGAATGGAAACCTTGTGTGTTTGAAACCATTCCTTTATTGTACATTTTGTTAGCTTTTTGGCCTGCTATATTAAAAAATGTGATGTGTAGAAATAGATCTTCTATTTTCACAGCTTTTGTGAGACACTTTTTTATAAAGTAGGGCATTAATTCATCGAAAAGTTTATTTGAATTCTATCCATATCCAGCAATTGTAGTATCTAGGCAAGAGCTGTGAGTCTGGTAAAGAATCTGGTTGTTATTTGAAATTGTAAAGGTTAACTTTTTTTCTAACTTAAAACTGACTAAAACCTTTTTAAATCTTAGTCGACTAAAACCGACTAAAAGTATCACATATTGTAATGACTAAAATGTGATTAACACTAATAATAGTTTTCATCCTGAAGACTAAGATTAAATCTAAGATACCTGTCACAAACAATATTGGTTTTTAAAGTAACGTAGTGTTTCTGATATCCAGACCTGTTCTGCCTCTAAACTACTGAGCTTTCCTGTTCCATTCTGAACAGGAATGCCTTGAATTCTCTGTAGAGTCCTGGAACCCTGGGCCAGCCTATTCCTGTTGTTATTGGTATCCCTGATGGGGCTTTGCATCTGCCGTATCTTGTTGGCAATTCACCGACTGGATCCAACCTCGTTCTAAGGAGATGGACTGAACTGTGAAACCAGGTAAGTGACTCACATGGATAATCATCCTCCGTCAGATTATTGTCATCACTTACCTGTGTTTTTCTCCTATCCAAGTTTTCCAGGGATTGGCATTGCCCTGCCACAACCAATGCAAATGCAGATCCGCAGATTTGCTTGTTTATTTCAATAAAACACTTTGAATTATCCCACTGTCTGTCTTGCCTGAATTCTTGGTCCTTCTGTCCTGCCTTTCTGATATTATCACATCATATCATTTTATAGTTATTTTTCATAATTCTCATTGTAATTATTTCTATTTTCCTAAATTACTCATATTCATATATTATTTAATTGCCCCTGTGATGTTCTTTTCTCTGTAATTTTTCAAAAAAAAATTTTTTATGTACAGCACTATCCTTTCAACTGAAATACGTTTTGTGAATAGACTTGCCTTGCTTTTCCATTATTATACAACTGATCTTGCCCATAAGCATTTTAGTTATCCTCAAGGACATATTACCAAAAAAAAATTGCTGTCAAATCATATATCATATTATATTTTAGATATAACCTAGGTTTGTGTAAAGCAAGTGTCAACTCCTGAAATTATAGTGGGAAAGGGTGTTGGTTAATATTTGTTGGGATTTTTGTTTCTTGCACAGATATAAAGTGATCTTAATTAAGCATCCACCTTATACTTACATCGGGAGAGACAAAAGCTTCCTCGCTAGGTTTTGATTTACCTTTTTTTGCAGCAGAACCACCACCCACACAAACCACCAGAAGGACCAACGGAACAACAATATAAGCAGCTAGGTGATTAGATCCTATTAAAAATATATAGGAAGGAAAGTTATGGTTAAATCCTCTGTAAACTTTTAAATGTAAATCAGAAATGCTGTTTTACTCACCAGAGTCAACATCCAGCTTAACAGACATTGCCAGGTTGCCTTGTTGGTCATAGAAGTTAAACGTTCCAGAATCTTCTGCTGTCACTGATTTAATTTCAATGCTATTATTCTGAATAGTAATTCTCCCCTCGAATCCAGTGCCTTCCAAAACTAGTTCATTTTTGATCATCACCCTCTGTTGTTTATTTTTTGACTTGAACACCACATCCCAAGGTCCTCCGCTCTCAGGAAATTTAATGAAGAGGCTCTCATTCACTTTCAGTTTATAATCCTGGGTTTCTTCTGTGTTTGGTAGATTAGACATAGATGTATATTTAATTTCTACAAGATAATAGATAGAAAATTCCACATGCAGCTTAAAACAGATTTAAAAATGTACCTTTTATAGATAGCTTTATCGTTAGCTCAACTTTTTTGTCTTCACGAACAAACAAGTAGAATCCTTCGTCTGCCTTAGTGAGATTGACCATTTTCCAGACATTGTTCTTCACAATCACTCTTTTATCAGTGTTTTGACTTTTTGTACGATCCCAGAGTTTTTCCTGTTTTTCAGTTGAACCCTTAAAATACAGGTACTGAGCTCTTTCAGGAACCCTAAGGGAAACACTCTCCATATACTTCTTTGTAATACATTCTGAAATAACACAATAAAACAAAAAGTGAATTTATGTGTAAATCCTGTTGATAGAGAGAATATGATTTTTTAAACATTTTAAATGAAATAATTTTAACTTTTATTTAAAGAGGATTATTTAAGTGTTAAATTAGCTAGAATATCTTAACACATAGTAAAGCATCTGAACTCCACCCATCAACCCAACATAAATAAATACAAAAGCAGGGAAAAAGTGAAATTGTATGAGCTGTACAATGAATCGTTTCCGTAAGATATTAGAAATACCAGCTTTTTTTGTGACAAATAAAAATGTCCAAATTCTGAGGCCAATGATTAAATTCAATTCTCTTAAGCATTCAATCCCTTTTTAGTGGGAAAGATAACCAAATTTATTAGACTTTTACAGTATCAGAAAAAATTTAATTAAAACATTAAAATTATCTGGTGAAAAAAGTGCAAGTAGATGTATTATAGTTTGTAAGAAAATAGTTTGCATAGTTTGTAAGAAAATATCAGTCAAATCATAAACAATATATTCATAAATTCTACTTGTTTTCTAACAACTTTTCTGGTTGTGGGGTAATTATAAGAAAGATGAAACACAAAGTCAATCACATTGCATGTTCAGTTATTTATCATGAGAGTAGTTCTTACCTATTACTTTTACCTCATACTGGTTTTCAATCCCTCTGAGAGATGTAAATTGATATTTTCCTTCATCTTCTTTTTGCAATCCTTTAAGAAGTACTTGGCTGTACAAAACTGTGATACGTGGGTCTGTAGCCTGAAAAATGTTAAACACAAGTGAAATATTGTACAGACATGCTAGATTCTAGAACAATTATTTCATAATATAAATAACAGCAGGAGCTACACATTAAATGTACAGAAAATTTTAAATATCACTATAAAGATTTTTTTTTTCATTTACTCAAACAAAAAGTAGTAAGTACTCCAACTGAACTACTTGTACCATCAAGATGGAGGTGAAGAGAAATAATCTAAGCGGGATGCCATAGAGACAGTCCTACAACCTAAGCTGTGGTAAGATGTGGAATAAAATCAGAATTTTAGTGAAAGAACAGTTTTCCATCCTAAGTACGGTAGTTTACATAAACACAGCTAAATATCTGCAAAAATTGTTTCTAGATGGAACATCTACTATGAAATATCACAATTAATTCTCACAAGCTCTTGTTTTTTTTTTTTTCTCAGAAATTGATTCAGGCTCTCGTATAACAAAACAACACAATATAAGTTTGAAATGTAAGAAAAAACAAAACTATAAACAGTTTTTGTCTAGCTATATGATGAAAATCAGCTTATCTATAGTGAAACAGAGAACATAAAATAACAAAGCTAAAAGTTAGATAACACAACAATTTTATTTCCTTTTTTTTAATGAAGAGAAGTTTTAAATTTAAAAATCTTTTTTTCTAAAACCGAACATAACATCGCTGAAAAAAACAAAAAGATATTACCTTGCCTTTATACATTAACGTTTTTCTTTGTCCTTCAGTTGAAATGAAAATCAGATTCCCTTCTTTTGTCACATTTCTTCCACCTTCCAATTGAATAGTTCCGCCTTTGCAACTTGATTTTTCAAGTGTAGTGCCTACATTGAACAGAAAACGGTTTAAATAACAAGCACTAAATTCACAACAGAGAAAAAATATGTAGCCTATAATATGACGCATACATCAATATGCAGATTAAACCACAACCTGGAGATAAGTGGTAAGGGCCACAGGGACATGTAACAGGAAGCTGAAATTGATCTACTAACATTTGTAGGATGGCCATTCTTCCTAATTAGCCCCAGTCATTCAGGATTAGTGCAAACAATGATTTTTTTAGACCAAACGACCAAATTGAGTTCAATCAATTTAACAATTGCATCATTAATTCAATTCTGTTCAACACATAGTATCCAGAATTGAAAAGGAGCAGAAAGAAGACAAATCTTGTAGACCCCCCCCCTTTCATTAGTTCCAAAAAAAGTTGTCGTCTCTCAGGGTCTGTTTCAAGAAGCAGGTTTAACAAAGTCACTACAGTAAGTTCACTATGTAGTCCCCGCTCTATATAGTGATTGGGGGATTTTCGGGGTTAGGGCTGATGTTTGGGCACAGTTACTGGTAGTTTGTATGAGCTATGAGAACAGTAGGTTTTAAACAGCGCATGCACGAAGAGAAATTAGCTCATGCATGCTCTCATACGTGCATATTTTTAAAAGTGGAGAAGATGGATCTTTTAAAAAAAATTTGAAAATTCATAAAAAAATAAGTTAAAAACAACATAAAATTATCCTTATTATTCACTCAGCTGTGTATGAGGTACAATAATGTTTTCCTTGTAAAGTCATCTGAATAGATTTTTGGTTCTGCATTTTTTAAAACCTCATCTAAGTTGTTCAATAATTTTACTTAATGCACTGAAATGCATATTTTCTTTAAGGGAGTACACACAGGTTTACTTTTGAAATCATACTTCCTCCAGTTATTTCTATGACTCGAATTTAGGACCAAGAACTTTTTCGTAAATTATTTAGCAGTAATCTCTCACTAGCTCTAAACATAACTACCGTAATAGCATTTTTGAATTAGCCAAGTCTATTAGAAGATATGAGTCGACAAAGAGTTTTTTTAGTATGCTTTCTAATTTACATGTATAAAATTCTCATAGCTTTCTTTTGTGTCACAAACAGTGGTTTGATGTTAGCTTTATATCTGTTGCCCCATATGTCTATACAATTAGTGAAACTTGGGAAGAGAAAAGAGGAATATAGCATCCAGAGTTTTATCAGCTCTAAAATGTTTTTTACTTTGTTTAAAAGTCCAATACTAATAAATTTTTTTTTTTTTGTTTCACAATTTAATGGAGTTTAAGTTAAGTTTGTCCAAAACCACCCTTAAGAATTTAACTTGATTTACTGGCTTTACTTCATTGTCATCTATGGTAAATGTGATAAAATCATTAATTTATCCGTTACTAAAAATAATTAATTTGTTATGTGCCAATTTATTGATAGTTTATTAAAACTAAACTGCTCATTAGTGTATAACTATAGAATAATGACCTAATTCAGTCAGGACTTAGAATATGTCCTTTAATTTAAGACTCTGGAGACCCCTAGTAATCAGCTGCCATTGGTCAGAATATAAGGCTATGTTCACACTGCAGACAAATGTGGCCCAAATCTGATTTTTTATTTTTTTTTCCCCTGAAGGGACTCAGGTGAGATTCTTTCCTGACTGCGTGAACAGGCCAAGTCACATGAAATATGACTTTTTCAAATCCAACCTGGGTTTCTATGTGGTTTTAAATCCGATACAGCTCAGATCTTTTGGAATCTGACTTTAAGAAGTGACCCATATTGGAATTAATAAGATGTCATACTGTACTGACAGCGCAGAACAAAACAAATAATAATAAAAAAAAAAAACATGGACAGAATAGACATAGTGTACAGTGGAAGCACAAGATTTTGGAATAATTAAGTATTTGGGTGAATACAAACATCTAATACCGTTACAGGTCAGTTGACTATGAAACTTCACACAAAAATTTCTCCTAGGAGATGTCGCTAACACTGCTCCATAGAAAGCCATAAATAGTTGTTTCGATCTTTTTAATAGATGTTTCGATCTTTTTTTCCCTCTGTCTCCTTTCAAGCATTGTCTGCTGTATCATCCGGCTACTTGCAATGCTTAACAGCATTTCATTACTTACTCAGTGAGCTCCTGGATCCCATCAGAAACCTCCCCGGTGGATTCACCTCAAAATCCTAGTAAAACCTCTCAGCTCTCTCTCTAAAACAAGTAGAATCCCAAGCTTTCCATATTCAGCCAGATTCTAATTACCTTTCCTTTGTCGAGTTCCTGCCGCTCCTGTTCCCTTGGCCGTATCAACAACTCTGTCACTAACCCATAGTTATCATTTGTAGATAAATCTCATAAAATTGCTCTGTTCCTCAGTGTTCAGAATAGGGGTCAGACAACTACCTAAAACCACGATAAGTCAACTATGTTGCAGAAAGTTTTCAATTTAATATTTCATTTTTTACACTTTTGGAATTATAACAAAATATATTTCAGTAAACTTTTTAATCCTTAATTCACTTTATTACATACACCGTTAAACACTACATCTCGTAAAGACTATTGTTTTACTCACAGGAAGGAACAAAAAGCATCAAAATCAACAGCAACATGTCCTGTGAAATAAGAAGAAAAGGAGAGGCATTGAGAAGGTACCATGTCAGTGAAAAGGAATCCCTTGGGTTGTTGAGAAAAGCCTACCTTAAATCCAGTGGCTCAACACAGCACAAGAATGTTGTTGCGTTTTCTGCAGCCGTTGCAAACTGAAGGGTGAGAACAACACCTGAGCTTTTTAAATGCTCTTACGTGCCCAAAGGCCTCACTTTCAAGGAAGTCTACTGAAATGTACAAAAACGTTTCTTTGGAACTATTGGGCAGGACTGGTGGGCGTGAATGTAGCATTTTAGAGAAGAAGGACA
>NW_015151246.1:385980-390138 GCF_000732505.1 Cyprinodon variegatus | reverse complement strand
ATTATCAATCCATTCTAAAGTCATCTGTTTTCTAAAACAAGGTGATCAGTCATCGATTCATCCAATCACTCTTTAAACATCTGACCCATAATCAGAGAAGAAACACTGCGCCTGCTGATAAGAGCTTATCTACTAGCAGTGCAGCTGCAGAGAGATAACCCCTCTGAGGAAACCTGCCAATAAATGGTTCACCTGCAGGGCCCACTGGCCTTGAAATGGCAGACATAAAGCTATGAATTTAATGATTATCAAAAAGGTTTCACTCCTAAGTTTCTCATTTAACAGAGAACTGCATGGATCAGCAGTCCGAAGAAACTAGTCCATAAAAGTATTTCACAACATATAGGCAGATAAGCAAAGAGAGTCTGAGGTAAACAGGAGAAGGGAGGAAAGGAGTCAGCTCTTTGAAACCATCCCATGTTTTATTAAAGAATGGTGCAACACACAGCAACGCTTAAACATCCTGATCCTGAACCCCATTCAGCCTCAGCAGAACGAGGCTGCTTCTGATTCTGATTGAGGGGTCTTCTTGTTCAAAGGGAGTTTTTCCTCTCCACTGTCGTTGCATGCAGTGATTTAAACAGAGTCAATATCTATTCTCACTACCTGGTTATGCATGTCTTAGACAGCACTGGACGCTGAGGACATAATGAGACGGTTCTCTGTGGATTGATTCAAGCTGCTGATAAACGGGTCTAATGAGAGAATCCGCCCCTTAAACTAGAAACTTCGCTGCACAGCAGACTGAAACCATTTCCTTCATAAAGCTCCTGATGATGGAAAACAACATTTAACAAGTTCAGGATTCTTAAACTAAATATTATAAACAGTTTTGGAAGGAAACAGATTACTAAGGTGTTTCATTTCTACACACCTTTAAAAGTAGAAGAGGCAATTGATGACCAAGAGGAAAACAATGTTTCCAAACAGTGCTGCTCTGAGACTAATCCTGCAGTAATATCTCAAAAATAATATTTATATAAAACTACAGGAAGATTTAGTGTAATCGGTTTATTTGTCCTTCATTTCAGCAGGTTTATAGAATGCCCAGCCACTGTTGTATTAAATATTAAAATATTTTTCCTTATTGTTAGTGTAAAACCTTCCTCCTTTGGATCATTTTACTAAAACACCGAAATCAAGTAGAACAAATACAAATTTGACAAACGTTCAGTTCATGAATGTTTTCTCAGATGAAATGTCTCCTTTAGGAGGCCAAAGCTTCGGGACTGTGGCCCCCGGAGCATTAATGGGGCCCCTCAGCTCTGTGGATGGTCACCGTGAGGTGAGAGGACTGCTTACCCGTCATTAAGGAGTAGTAATTGGGGTAAGACAGACTGGGGAAGTCCGGAGTCATGTAGTCCACCTTCACCCCTCTCTCCACCAGCTCCCGGAAGCCTGGCAGCTCCTGCAGCTGATCGATGTAATCATAGCGGAATCCATCCAGCAGAAAGACGAGCAGCGGGCGGGCAGCCGAAGCCTGAGGGGCCCTCAGCAGCAGCAGCAGAGCCAGGCCCAGCCAGGACACCGCTCCACCAGACATGCTTCAGCTGCCTTCACCCAGAGAGGAATGGACCAGCAGAGGCCCAGAGGGGTGGGTGTGGTCACTGGCTGACAGCTTACATAATGCAGCGGATCAGGGGCCCCCATAAAAAAACACACACAGAGCTGCAGGAGCCTGTGAGGGACAAGAGAGAGGCTGAAGACCGGTTTGGACTACAGGCATAATGATGGCATGGAAGACAGTCTCCCAGCAAGACAACCACAAAGTTCTCTAGTGGGATAACCAGATGGTCCTACTGAACAGCAGAGAGGATCATGGGGGCTCCTCTTCCCTCCATTAAAGACATTTCATCCCAGCGCTGCGTGTCCCGAGCCCGTGACATCATCAATGACCCCTCACCCCCCCACCATGGCTGCCCTCTGGGAAGAGGCTTCACAGCATTCAATGCAGGACCAGCAGGTTCTGCAACAGCTTCTTCCCCACCGCCATCAGACTGATGAACTGTTGAGAAAACTCTACATCATGTCTCAGACTCTGCATCACACTGATAACAGCAAACCAACAACACTGCAGATTAGCAACAGGATCCACATATATGTTTATATATGTATATACAGGGGTTGGACAATGAAACTGAAACACCTCTCATTTTAGTGTGGGAGGTTTCATGGCTAAACTGGACCAGCCTGGTGGCCAATCTTCATTAATTGCACATTAAACCAATAAGAGCAGAGTGTGAAGGTCCAATTAGCAGGGTAAGAGCACAGTTTGGCTCAAAATATTGCAACGCACACAACATTATGGGTGACATACCAGAGTTCAAAAGAGGACAAATTGTTGGTGCAAGTCTTGCTGGCACATTTGTGACCAAGACAGCAAGTCTTTGTGATGTATCCAGAGCCACGGTATCCAGGGTAATGTCAGCATACCACCAAGAAGGACGAACCACATCCAACAGGATTAACTGTGGTCGCAAGAGGAAGCTGTCTGAAAGGGATGTTCGGGTGCTAACCCGGATTGTATCCAAAAAAAAAAAAAGACCACGGCTGCCCAAATCATAGCAGAATTAAATGTGCACCTCAACTCTCCTGTTTCCACCAAAACTGTCCGTCGGGAGCTCCACAGGGTCAATATACACGGCCGGGCTGCTATAGCCAAACCTTTGGTCACTCGTGCCAATGCCAAACGTCGGTTTCAATTGTGCGAGGAGCGCAAATCTTGGGCTGTGGTCAATGTGAAACATATGTTGTTCTCTGATGAGTCCACCTTTACTGTTTTCCCCACATCCGGGAGAGTTACGGTGTGGAGAAGCCCCAAAGAAGCGTACCACCCAGACTGTTGCATGCCGACAGTGAAGCATGGGGGTGGATCAGCGATGGTTTGGGCTGCCATATCATGGCATTCCCTTTGCCCCATACTTGTGCTAGGTGGGCGCATCACTGCTAAGGACTACCAAACCATTCTGGAGGACCATGTGCATCCAATGGTTCAAACATTATCTCCTGAAGGAGGTGCCATGTATCAGGATGACCATGCACCAATACACACAGCAAGACTGGTGAAAGATTGCTTTGATGAACATGAAAGTGAAGTTGAACATCTCCCATGGCCTGCACAGTCACCAGACCTAAATATTATTGAGCCACTTTGGGGTTTTTTGGAGGAGCTAGTCAGGAAACATTTCCCTCCACCAGCATCACGTCGTGACCTGGCCACTATCCTGCAAGACGAATGACTTTAAATCCCTCTGACCACCGTGCAGATGTCATTCCCAAGACGAATTGATGCTGTATTGGCCGCAAAAGGAGGCCCTACACCAGGGGTGCCCAACCTTTTATAAACCAAGATCTACGTTTGAAGTTGATGTCATGCCGAGATCCACCAAGCCAAACACAAGAGATGGGCAGTATTCGTTTTTTATTTGCACAGGTGGAGAATAAACAGTAAGTCCAACAAACGAGGGAATAATCAATCGTACGCAATTGTGAGCTTATTCAACAAAAAAAGCAACGGAGTGTAAGTAGCCTTGAAAATTAGTATTGTGATGCAATAGGTTTAACAAAAGCAGGTGTTCAAATAGTGTGTTCTTTGCTAGTTTAAAAAAAGCAAAACATCAAAAAAAAGAGCCACTTAAAGGAACCAGTCTATCTGTATATTATAATATTTATATTTTGTTACTGTTGCATTCTCAGCAATATGAAAGAAGTGAATAAATGTATGAAATTCAAATATGTGTTTGGGCTTATTTTTAGCTAAATACAAAAACCTAACAAAAGCCTTTAAATCCTGTAACTGCAGGTTCATCATCCCCAACCCCTATAGCAGAGGGAACCAATTAATAACCAACAGGCTCCGAATAAAGAAAATCATCAACCAGTAAAGGTCTGGAGACATTTTTAATGATCTGTTACTTTAAACAGAATTTAACACTGAAATAAAATGAGGTGTTAAACATAAATTAAAAAAAAATAAAATAAAATAAAGAAATGTTTTCTATTTTAATATCTAAAGTGTTTTTTTGAAGTAGAGAACAACAATAGTTTGGTATGTAAACAATTTCCTCATTCCCATATATTATAAAACACCTGAACTGATGGTTTGTTATTTTCTTTCTTTTTTCTGTCTTAATGTTGGCAGTGGGCTTTATGCTGCCC
>NW_015151246.1:383606-384477 GCF_000732505.1 Cyprinodon variegatus | reverse complement strand
ATGTGGTCTTACAGACATGGACCTCTTTACGCATCTACTGTATGTAGATCTGTGTGAAAACAGAGCGGCAGCGGTTTCCCATTTCCATGATGGTCTTTGTCTGGAAACATGGAGGCCATTTGGCCTGAAGGGGACTAAACCGCTACTACTGTATTCATTATTATTACTGAATGCTAGGTGAAAGCAGAGAGCATGATGTCATTCATTTTCCTCTACTTTAGCATGGTTTGCTACTGTCAATCACAACTTTAGCATGAGAGGCTAACTCCTCTTGAACCATTTAAGCTGCATCTACCAACATTGCTCTTTGTGTTGTTGGCCGTTGTCTCCAATGAAATTGTCATAACTCTCTTATCTCAATGGCTCTGGTTTTGGGTAGTTGTAATAAGAGTGTAACCATGGCAACAAGGCACTTTTTATTACAACTGGGAGCATAAACCAGGGAGTTTATGCATCACGGTTTTACATCATTCTAAAGGTTCTTCTATCCTGGTGTTGCTAACAAAGCCAGGTAATACTTAGAAACCCAAACAAATAGGCTCAGAAATGAAGTAAGACTGAAATGATGAAAGGTTGAACACAGAGGAGGAAAAAAGGCTTGGAGATCTGCTGGAAGAACCCAACCAATCAGCTGCATGGGAACCAGTGCCGGTTGAACAGGCCCCGCCTTGAACTGGACCCAGCTTGACGAGGACCCACCTTGAACAGGCCCAACCTTGAACAGGCCCAACCTTGAACAGTCCCTGCCTTGAACAGGACCAACCTTGAACAGACATGCCTTGAACGGGACCCACCTTGAAAAGGCCTGCCTTGAACAGGCCCCACCTTAAAGAGCCCCGCTTTGAAAAGGTGCGCCTTGAACAGGCCCCAC
>NW_015151246.1:381059-383324 GCF_000732505.1 Cyprinodon variegatus | reverse complement strand
CGCCTTGAACAGGCCCCACCTTAAAGAGCCCCGCTTTGAAAAGGTGCGCCTTGAACAGGCCCCGCCTTGAACTGGACCCAGCTTGACGAGGACCCACCTTGAACAGGCCCAACCTTGAACAGGCCCAACCTTGAACAGTCCCTGCCTTGAACAGGACCAACCTTGAACAGACATGCCTTGAACGGGACCCACCTTGAAAAGGCCCCGCCTTGAAGAGAACCCACCTTGAACGGGACCCACCTTGAATGGGTCCCACCTTATAGAGCCCCACGTTGAGAAGGACCCACCTTGAACAGGCCCTGCTGAACCTCAGACGGTCTGTGTGGAAGAACGACTCTTCCCTCCTCCAGGTATGAGTTACCCAGGTTGCTCCTAAAGCTTTAATGTCACCGGCACCTTTAGAAAAATGTGAGCATAAAATGGTTCCTGGGCAGCAGACTGGACTAGCAACGGTAAAGACAACAGGACTTTCTTCTGCCAGCGGTTGGAGCAGCAGCATCAGGACCATCGACCTACAAACATCCAGGTACAAACTTATGAGAACTATGTTTTATTAAATTATGTCCAAGCAATCAGCTGAGAGCTAGGCTAATTAGCCGTGGTGGATCACTCAAGGTAATAAGGTTTAAAGTCAGGGAGAGTTGGTTTCCTCACATAGAATAAGAAAAACAGAAAGGTCTACCATGGTCCATGGAGGGAGCAAACGTTCATAGCTTTGAATGAAAAAAAAAAAAAACGCTTCATTGCTGAGGAACTATAGAGGAATGATGGATAGAAAACCATCTTCAGTCCAGATTATCCGTGACTTTACACCATAGACACTAAAACCCAAAGAATGAAAATGACTGCTCGACTAGATTGGTTTATTAAGTTGGAAATAAGCAGGGAACTGCTGGACTTTTTACAGTAGGGAACTACTGACAGCACAAACAGGATGAACCATGCAGGCGTTAGCCTCCCATCATCATTCTGGGCTACGTTAAAGTAGTGGAACTAAAGGTCAAAGGTTATCTGAAACATCAGACACTAACAGTCCAGGATGCCGTCTCAGTCTCACCATGTCAAACTGGCCGGCATAAACATTTATCTCCCAAAAAAATCTGACCTTTGGAAGACCCCCCCCCCCTGTGAAATCAGTGTTGGTTTTATAGAAAGTTTGGAAATATGATTTGTGCGTGTTAACAAAATACCACAAAATATACAAATATATGAAAATCTTTTTCCTCCGGCTGTGTTTCCTTAAAGGGTGTCTGCAGGTAGCAAATGTGACACCGCAGCTGAAGGGTGAACAGTAGCTAACGCTGGTGCAGCACCATGAGGAGACGCACCGTCTGGAGACCAGGGATGAGACTGGAACTAACAAAACCTGAGATTACAGAGAATACAGACATACTATAAACACACACACACACCTCAACCAAAACAGATAGGATTAAAAAATGCTAGAGCAGTGGCTGGAGGCCGGAGCCAGCAGCGGCTCAGGGGGTAGAATGTCTTTGTTGCCTGCATGGGTTCATGTCTCTGACAAAGAGCTTCCATCCGCCGCTCCACCGCTCCACCGATCCGCCGCTCCACCGATCCGCCGCTCCACCGATCCGCCGCTCCACCGATCCGCCGCTCCACCGACCACTCAGATCTGATTTCAGACACTGGTGATGGATGCCAGGCAGGTAGTGGGCTTCTGCAGCTTCTCCTGAGGAGTGCTGGCAGACTCTGAAATGGAGCGGAAGGAGAAAGGAGGAGCGCTGCCGGGGGTGGCGCCCAGGTGTCCGGGGCTCAGGGCCGAGTTCTGACGTCGGTTACTTTCCACTATTGAGGAGGTGTTGGAAGCTAAGCTCTCCCTTGTTCTGTAGAGACAGACAATAGAAAGATGTCAAACAAAAACAGCAGGAGGTGCTATGCTCCAGGGAGCAACCACAGGCAGAATATACATGAAACTCTTTAAAAAGGAGATGATATCACACCATGAAAAACGCCCTAACTAACCATGTCCTAACTAACTACCCATGTCCTGACTCACTAACCATGTCCTAAATAACCATGTTCTTACTAACCTAACATGTCCTGACTAACCAGACATGTCCTAACTAACCATGTCCTAACTAACTACCCATGTCCTAACCAACTAACCATGTCCTAAATAACCATGTTCTTACTAACCTAACATGTCCTGACTAACCAGACATGTCCTAACTAACCAACCATGTCCTAAATAACCATGTTCTTACTAACCTAACATGTCCTGACTAACCAGACATGTCCTAA
>NW_015151246.1:370685-376573 GCF_000732505.1 Cyprinodon variegatus | reverse complement strand
CCTAACTAAGCATTTCCTAACTAAAAATGTCCTAACAATTGCCAAACGAACCAAACATGTCCTGACTCACTAACCATGTCCTAACTAACCAAACATCTAAATAAAAATCTCCTAACTAAGCATTTCCTAACTAAAAATGTCCTAACAATTGCCAAACGAACCAAACATGTCCTGACTCACTAACCATGTCCTAACTAACCAAACATCTAAATAAAAATCTCCTAACTAAGCATTTCCTAACTAAAAATGTCCTAACAATTGCCAAACGAACCAAACATGTCCTGACTCACTAACCATGTCCTAACTAACCAAAAATGTCCAAACTAAAAAAATCCTAACTATGTCCTAACTAACAAACCCCGTCCTAACTAAGCATGTTCTAATCAACCAAACATGTCCTAACTAACCAACTAACCAATCCTGTCATAACTAACCAACCCTGTCCCAACTAATGAACCATGTCCTAACTAACTAGCCATGTCCAAAGTAACTTGTCCTATATAACTAAACGTGTCCTAACTAAAAATATCTTAACTAACCAACCATGTCCAAACTAACAAAACATGCCCTTACTAACTAACCATTTCCTAACTAACCAATCATGTCCTAACTAACCAACCATGTCCTAACCAACATGTCCTATATAACTAAACGTGTCCTAACTAAAAATATCTTAACTAACCAACCATGTCCAAACTAACAAAACATGCCCTTACTAACCAACCATTTCCTAACTAACAATCATGTCGCAAGTAACCAAGCATGTCCCAACTAACCAAACATGTCCTAACTAGCCATTTCCCAACCGACCAAGCATGTCCTAACTAACTAACCGACCCTGTCCTAACTAACCAAATATGTCCAAACTAAAAATGTCCAAACCATGTCTTTATTAACTAACCATTTCCTAACTAACCAAAAATGTCCTAACAAAAAATCCTAACTAACCAACCCTGTCCTAACTAACCAACCATGTCCTAACCAACCAACCATGTTCTACCCAAGCAACCATGTTCTACCAACCCAACCATGTCCTAACTAACCATGTCCTAACTAACCATGTCCTAACCAACCAAACATGTCCTAACTAACCAACCAAACATGTCCTAACTAATCAAACAGGTCCTCCCAGCAGCTGGAAGACTCTAGAACCACCACTGTTCCCAGTAACCTCAATCAGTTCTTCCATTCATGCTGATTCTGCAGTTTCTACCTCAGTCAGTTAAATAACCTGCTGCTGTCATTTTAAACATCTCTGATGTTGCTGCTATTTTCACATTACTGGAAAAAAAGTCCATAGCTGGATGTTGGTTATTTATTGTACAGTTTTAGATTGTTAAAACACTTTATAGTAATTTATTGTTTATATTTTAACTCTTCACTATTTTGTTATTCTTATACATTTTTCTAAGGTCCATGTTTGTGTGACCATTTTTTTCAATAATCTTTTTGCTGCTGAAAACACCAGTATTTCCCAATTGAGGGACAATAAAGAGATTTTCTATTGCATTTTATTCCATTCTTGCTGCACTAAAACATTTTTTATGAACTATGGAGAAACAATTTATAAAAACCCAAATTAACTAGAGATCTTAAAACCTGCCGATGAAAAATATTGGATTATATATTATGGTTCTTGCAGTCTTCACCAGAAACCTTAAAAACACTTTCTATTGACTTCCAGCCGCTATGAACGGCAGCAGGAAATCCCCCACAGGCTGCCTGCAGCAGAGAGCTTTCAGCGGGGATTTCCAGCGCTGCCTCCTGGCGGAATGCTGGAGGTCTGGAGCTCCCAACAAGAACTGCAGATTATTGTGGGATTATAATCCTCATGAACTGATGAACAGAGGATGTCTAGAGGTGGACTTTCTCACTTAAAAACATGTTAAACCTCTTTTTTTCCAGCTCATAAAGTAAATAAAGCCGAGCTGCTCTCTAGCTAGAAGCTACAGAACAGAGCAGATTAAGAACCAGACGCCGAGCTGCAAAGCAACTGGACCACAGTCTGATCCAGAATCCACATTTCTGGGTTTAAGTGTTTTTGGTGTGAATGCAGCATAATGGTGGCGGTAAGTGGCTGCAATATGTAGGCAACACATACAGCCTGTGGATGGGATGTGGCAGTTACAGGGTTAACTTCAGATATACATAGATAAACATGGTAGAGCATTAACAACAGTGCTCTCACCGTGGTGAGTTGAATCCACTGTCGACGGTGACGGAGCTGGAGTCCATGCTGTCCAGTCTGGCAGAGTGGACGGAATGCTGGCTCTGAAGGGGCTCCGGATGGTTCTCCTTAGCACCAGAGAAGGTAAGGGTCCTTTCAAAGCGCATCTGTAAATCTCTTGCCTTCTCTCTCTCCAACAACCACTGCATGGTGCCTATTCCACACCCTTCCACCTGGGAAAATCCACCTTTAGGCTTTTCTCCTTTTCCTTCTTTCGCCTGTCCATCTTCCACTTCCTCATCATCGGAGACATTGTAGTAGTCGAAGGAGCTCTCTGCAGTACTAGAAGGGGGGTCCACCCCCTGCGTAGGAACAGTCAGTGTTGCTACAAGAGGTTTGGGAGCATCGTCGGAATCAAGAGCATCGCAGGATGAAGACAGAGGGATAGAGGCAAGAACTGCAGGTTTCCTTAAGGAGCTGTAGCCAGGTAATGAGAGGCTGGGAGGAGGCCTAAAGATGGCGTCCTTGCAGAAGGTGTCCTTGTGTTTGTCTTGCCCAGTGGAGGCACTGTGGGGAGGTCTGCCGTTTGACACGGCAGGGTCAGGGATAGACAGAGGTATTGGAGGTAGGCTTCCCCCTTTAGGTCCCACGTTTGACAGGTCCTCCTTTAAAGGGCTGCACGTCTGCCTGTCGGAAACATTTGCTTTGAATCCGCTCTGGCTGCTTTTGCCTAGACTTCCCAGCAGAACAGCGGCGTCTGAGGCAGCAGCACACTGGAAGTAATCGTCGGGAAGGCTGGAGGCGGGCTGAGGGTTTGGTGACGCTGGCAAACTGTCTCTGCTCTTACTTTTCTCAAAGCTTCTGGCAGCATCTAAACCCAGGGAATCCACCTTAGATGAAGGGGGTGTGGCCCGGACGTAGTGACATGAGCTCTGGGCAGCTCGTAGAGTGCCGTCATCCGTGAAATAACGACTGCGCTCATCGTAATAATCGGGCGGTGGTCCCATCAACCCAGTATCCACCAGTCCTTTGGAGTTATCCATGGATCGAGAACGTTCTTTAGCCTTGCTACTGCGCTCGTTCCTCGACTTCCTCTCCTGGGTATGGGAGTGGGAACGATGGACCTTGGAATGATGAGCCGATGGGCCGTGGCTCGGCTCAGGAAAGGGCATCTCCATGCGGCGCTTGGCAAGCTCCCCAGACACATCCCACTCTGGCGTGACGGGCAGGTGAGAAGAGTCCAGAATATTGGGAATGCTGTGAGCGAGGTGATGTCGTGCTCGCTGGCGCTCCAAAGCCAGCGCTTGTTCTCTGGGTGAGCGAGCCAGCGAGGAGGAGTAACCTCTGAAGTCTTTGTCGGCCGGCTCTAAATGGGTACCATCGGTGGTTTCAAAGCGGAACGTTCTGGTCTTGCTGTGTGAGCGGCTGAGTTTGGATTGAGACTGCTTTCTGTGCCGACCCCCACTTCTTCTACTTCTGGAGCTCTGGTTAGCCGAAGACGACTTGCTTCTCTGATTGCGCTCTTCTTCAAGTCTCTTCATCACTGCTGTATGTCGGGCCAGATTTTCTACGGTAAGGTCAGGGTTGATCCTACGAATAATCTCCATCTCTACTTGACGGGGCAATTGGTTGGACTCCTCTTCGTCACGGAGTGGCCACTCCTCAGGAGGAAACTGAGCCGAGAAAGTCGCCAAATGCTTGGTCTTCTCCTTCTTAAAACTCAGGCGGAACAACTTCAAACCAAACTTCCTCCCACTCGTGGCGCTGCCCAGGGATTGTTTGTCCGGGTCACCTGTTCCTCCGGTAGCACCGAGCCCCCCTCGCTGCTTGATGAGGGTGTCTGTCTTGAACGGGAACCCCAGGGAGTTGCGGCTCTTTTCAGAGGTGCCGGCCGCCTGCTGAGGTGTTTGGGGGGAATACTGGGACAGGTGTGCCTCTCTGTGTTCTTTGGGGGAGCGCCGCTGCAGTGTGGTGTGGTGGCTGGGTGGGTCATCTGCACGGTAACTACTGTTGTAGAAAAAATCCTCCCCTCCGGCGCAGTGGTTTTGGCTGGACTTGGTGTGTGAGCAGTCTAGGAACCCCCCAGAATTGGAGGGTGTTACGGTGCCAGAGGGAGGAGAGATGCACTGAGTTTGCTGATGACGCTGTTGTTTCTGATGTTGGTGCCTGTCAGACGGTCGCTCTTCTAAGTGGTACCACTTTGAACTAGTTCGAATAAGACTTGGAGTGACGAAGTAGGTTTGAGGAGTTACAATGAAATATCCCTCAGGTGTTGGGTAGATTTTACGCTCCCGGACTAGTAAGCTGAGCGTGTGGTGCAGCGCTTCCTCTGTCGGTGTAGGAACCCCTGAGTCCAAATCAGAAAGAAAGGAAATACAGAAATCAGGTCATTAAAGACCCCAGAAAGCCATCAACATTACACCACATGACAGAAAACAGCCATTAACTCATCTCTGGATGGATCCATATACTCCATACTGCCCCCACCATGCTGTTAGTTTCTGCTCAATCAATGTTAAAATCATCTTAGCAGGATTTGTTGAACTTATCCTGACTCTGATGCATATTCCAGGAGAGTTCTGAGATGAGTAAAGCTTCAGAAATGATGTGTCCTTTACTGGAGGAGCCTGCAGATGTTGCAGAGCTATGGCTCATTACGCACCATTTTAACATGGATTCATTGCCGTTTTCTCCTGTATCAATAATTTATCTTAAAGATATTTCAGCCACCAATGGCTCATGTGAAACAGCAAAGAAAAGGTCCCTGTGCCAGTTGCGTTGCGTTGTGTAAGTGACGGAAACACCCGGTGGGGAAGCCAACACTAATGGCAACCAGCTGATCAGATGAGAAACCAGTTTTAGGCCTTTATGGCTAACTGGGAACATTGGCCAAAACATCTTTGTGTTGGAAAATGAAAGAAGGTTAACACCTGATGGACTCTGAGGGTTCCCTCTGTGCAGCTGATGGAGACTCTCCTTACAGTCCTTCATGTTTCACTAAGTTAAGGTTCCTGTTTCTAAACTGACGATAATTTCCACGGAAACCTGCGTTACCTGGAAAGCATGTCTGCAGGTGTTCTGTTAGAGCCTCATGAGTGACGGGCTTGTGGGCGGAGTTCATCGCAGAGACAGCCAATAGTAGAACGTCTCCCAGTGGGATGAACTGTGACTGGCTGATAGGAGACATACTGATGGGAGAGACATCACCTGGAAAGAAAAACACATCTTGAGTTTATAGTTAGGTGGACAAAGGTCCACATTACATAGAAAACCCTCTGAAACACCAAACATGAGTGTAAGTGCATCAGGAGTCAGACAGCAGCACCGCATGGAGAGAGAGGAGCGGTGATCGCTGAAGATGGAACCAGCTGAACTTCTCTATGAAAACGCAACATGGCGGCCAATCAGGGACTGGATGGAGGAGAAGCTTTTCTACTTTAAATAATTTCATCCTAGAAGGACTGTTGATCATCCTCCCTCACCTCCAGCACAGAGCCCCGTCTGCCACTGCCCGCTGCCCAGCATCAGGGCTCTCTAAGGGGGGAGATTTACAAGGAAGTCCTGCTGAATCCGAGCATCATCCAGACTAGTGCTGAATTAATTAATCTGATTACTTGTGATTGATCGATTATTGGAATAATCATCAGTATAGTCCTGTTTCTCTGGCTGTGTGTTTCCTGGACAGGTCCACCTGTGGAGCTGGTTGACAGTTGCCTTTTGT
>NW_015151246.1:369418-370326 GCF_000732505.1 Cyprinodon variegatus | reverse complement strand
AAAGTAACTTGAGATGGCGTGTTGTGAATTGGCGCTATAGAAATTAACTGAATAGAATTTAATCAACGAATTTAGTAATCTGTTAATCATTAACCGGACTGTAGAGACTATGCCTTTAGGTGACAGAGGAATTTAATTAGAGCAGCAATTGGCGGAATGATCAGCCGGTGGACCGATCGGCCTGGCGATGGATCGGTGCACTCCTACTTCCATTTTAATTGAATTAGTATTTAAAAAAAAAAAAAAGAATTAGTATTAATGCGTCACTGATGGTGAGATGTGAAGATGACAGGTTGATGGTCTCATGGCTGATGGTTCCTGGTCAGAGGCAGTGAGAAAGACTCAGAGAGAAGAGCTGAAAGCTGTAAGTCAGACCTGGCAACCCTGATCCTGAGCAGCTGGTAAACAGGTCTGAGAGCAGCCAGACCTTCATGGGAGAAACTGTCCGTCCCAGAAAGCTTAGAAAAAGAGCTGAAATCATTTACTGAAATAATCCCCAGCTAACTTAGTCATTGATTAATCATCACCTCTAAACCTGGCTTTAGCTGACAGAGCGCCACACTTAGAGCAGGAAATATACCAACATTGTAAAAAAAATTATATTTAGCATTTAAATAAAGAAAACATTTCATTTGTCAATCTCCTCTATCCAGAACTGGAGTCAAGTTTCTCCTGGTTATATTCTGTAACATCTTCAGGAAGTTTTCGCTCCCTGATAATTAATCAACAGATTAGTGGCAGCGCTGCTTAAACATGCAGCCAGAGCAGGGTGGGGCCCCTGAGGGCCGCCAGCCTGGGGGGCCACTGGTTCAGCACACCTGAATGAAGCAGTGAGATGATTGAGGAGCTTTGGAGGAGGTAACTGCATCCTGGGGAGGAGGTGGTAACTACAGCCTGAGGAGGAGGGA
>NW_015151246.1:364267-367338 GCF_000732505.1 Cyprinodon variegatus | reverse complement strand
CCAGGGGTGCTGGACCAAGGATAGACCTAACAGTAGCAGGACAGCGGCCCCTAGGACAGCGGCCCCTAGGACAGCGGCCCCCAGGACAGCGGCCCCTAGGACAGCGGCCCCTAGGACAGCGGCCCCCAGGACAGCGGCCCCCAGGACAGCGGCCCCCAGGACAGCGGCCCCCGGGAGCTGGCAGTAGAGAAACAACCTGTAGGCTGACCTGATGACCTCTGGGATCAAACTGGGATTAAGATTGAAGTGATTAATCTCCCTGTTAAACTCAGATTAGCAGGCTGAGCTTACCCAGACATTTGATGGTGAAGCCCCGAGGAGGGTTGAGGGACCTGCGCATCCATCCCTCCCTCAGCACCTCCAGGTGGTCCTCCTTCCCCTGGATCAGCAGGACGTGCTCATCGATCCATCCCAGGAAGAAGCTCTCAGACACGGCCTCAGAGATGCGGTGGTTCCAGATGTGCTGCTGGGAGTTTTCCGCCTTGAAATCAGCAAATATCTCGTACCCGGTGTGGTGCCTGGGCAGCTCCTCGCTCTCTGACACCGCGGCTGCATCGGCGGCCTCAGCGGCTCCATCTCTGGCCAGCACTATAGCCAGGGAATGGGGGGCGATCTGCAGGAAGGACTCCATTACGGCCTGTTAGCGGCTGGCTCTATGCCTCCATGGGGCCGCTTCACTCACACTGGAAGGCGGGCAGAGAGCAGCTGTTAGCCGGCCATGCGGCTAACAGCTGGGCAGCCCCCGCATAGCCCTGCTGCTAGCCTGCTAGCTAACCCCGCGGAGCTCCTCAAGGTTGCATTAAAGTCATTTCTGTCCCTCTAAGCAGCAGAGTCGTTCAGGGAACACCTGCTTTCTACCGCTAACATCGGATCAGGAGCAGCCGCGCGCTTTGCTAGCTCACACAGCAGCTAGCTACATGCTAACGCGATGCTAGGTCACCCAGGCAACAGCTGCGCGAGCTGCCCTCCGCAGCTGGAAGGCACGCGCCTCTTTGTTCCTAGCCCTCGCGAGGTGTGGAGCAGTCCGAGCTGTCAGCGCGGAGCAGCTGAGTCCTGCTGGGCAGCATCCAGCCTGACGCCATAGCTGGACGCTCAGCACGCTCACCTTACGTCATCACGGCGCTGCGTCACAGCGCGTCATCACCGCCCGCAGCCAGGCTGCTAATTAAAGAAGCAGGATTTAGCCAAACTCAGTGATCGTCCTGTTTCCTGTTCTGTCCTCTCATTCTAAATGTTCCTGCTGGCAGAGAAAGGAAGTCTGAACCTAATCTGATTGTTTGGATTCATTTAGTTCAAATCTTTAAAAATATAAAAGCATTGCTTCAAAAGAGAAGAGAATGATCTACTTTGTTCCTGTGTGTATCCGTCCCTCTGTTTGCTGTCATTCATGTCAGGCTGGTTAATGACGCCGGCCTGTTAAAGCTGATGTCTTCCATCTAATTAGGACAGTTCCTCCACCAGGATAAAAGGTTATTATGTTCATTATAAAATAAAATGCAAGAGCGGATCATCTCTGGTGGATTGTCCCTGATCTGGAACATCACCTGGATATGGAGGCAGTGATGTCTCCTCATTCATAAACATCTGCTTTAATGATTTAATCTATAAGAAGTTTCTCCTCGCTGTTATCCAGGAGTGTATTCCTGACCAAGCGAGTCTGATGGTCGGAGTGAGATCACGGTCATTTAATATATATAGGTTAGAAAGTGTTTGTTCTCTGTGATTGGCTTCTCTGGAAAGAATCCTGAGAAAGCTTGAAGGTATGGGCAGCAGAGGCAGAGATGCAGCGACATGATCCACAGACACCTCAGATGGCCCTCGCTGGGGGGAGAAGCCTGGATGTGTTCTAGGTGGAGCGACACCAGCTGGAAATCATCCAGCTCTCCGCCACCATCGCCTGGACTCTGGAAAGCAGCTCCTCCAAAGAGGCTGAACTCTCTTTTACTCTGGAATGGCCCACAGGAGATGTGGAGAGTCGGGATGGGTCTCCCCCCAGCTCACCCGTCACATGCAGGAGTTCACAGCCTAAAGCTGTGGCTAACAGTCCTTCACTGTCTGTGGGGGCAGAAACCCCCAACCGTGGTGGTGGACGACAGGGAGGCCGTCAAGATGAAGGAGGAGACGTATGGAGCCTGGTTGGCTTGTGGAGTCCTGAGGCAGCGAGGAGGCTTCATGAGGCCAAGTGTGCTTCTGCCCATGATGTTTGCAGAGACAAAGACTCAGGCCTGGAGATGGAGAGGACATGGAGAAAGACTACAGACCGACCTCAAAGCCATGCTGCCAAACCATCAGGAACCCACTGAGGGGGGAGCAGTGCTTTGCTAAGCATTTTTAGTGGAAGTTGCTGAACTTAAATGAGAAATTCATTAGACACCTGAAAGAATACTTTAAGGATCTCCTTAAGCCAGGTGACCTGCCCTCCATGGCGGCCGACGAGATGGATGCTCAGGGCTGCATTCATTCATCACCCAGGCTGAGCTCACACAAGTTGACAAAAATCAATAATCAAAGTCACTAATCTGGATCAGCATCCAAAGAACCACATCCTGGATCCAAGCTTCCCCTGCAGGGAGGCTGGGCGGTCCCTCAGAGAGAGGAGGAGGAGCTGGGTCATCTGAGTAGAGCTGCTTCTCCTCCAGAGGAATCAGCTGAGGAGGATCAGACATCTTTATCTGATGGACGCCTCCCTCTGAGGGGTTCCAGGGACAGCACACCTGGAGGAGGAGGAGTCTGGGTAGAAGAGGAGTTTGGGATAGAGGGGAGTCTGGGAGTCTCTGCTGAGGCTGCAGCTGCTGTGACCCCATCCCTACGGTGGCCGGGAGGTTCAAACCAACACTACAAAATCTAAAAAACTTTTACAGGTTCTTAAAACAAATGATCATTCTAGAAAACAAATATACACATTAAAAAACCTTTACAAGTTCCAAAACAAATGATCATTTCAGGAAACTAATTTACATAAAAACAATTTAAAATAAACAAAACACTTAAAGCTACAGTGTGTAACTTTTAGCGACATCTAGCGGTCAGACTAGATGCTTCTCCCCCCCAACAGTACGGCGAGCGTTACG
>NW_015151246.1:358396-362551 GCF_000732505.1 Cyprinodon variegatus | reverse complement strand
TCCTCTGATCACGGAGCAAATCACGGCTTGCTTGGTCTCGCAATGAATCCTGGGATATCCAAGAATACCGAGGATACATCGGACCCGTCCTTCAAATCGGGCAAAAAGAAGGACGCATTTTAAGGCCGCATAACGAGGACTCTTGGAATCCGACCAGACCTCGGCGCCGCGCTATGACGTAATCGTCCTTCGAATCTGGCCTTCTAAGGACGCGTCCCAGGATTTCGAACAGAGCAAGAATTTCGCACAAGGCGGGTTCCGCCTCGGAGTTAGTAGCCACCCTTTCCGGTTGAATTCCTGAAATGATCATTTGTTTTGGGACTTGTAAAAGTGTTTCAAATGTTTTTTATTTGTTTTCTTAAAATGCTATTTATTTGAATTTTTAAAAGTGCTTTGTTAATTTTATTTTATTTTTTTATGTAAATTTCTTTCTGAAATGATAATTTGTTTTGGAACTTGTAAAAGTTTTTTAGATTTTGTAATGTTGGTTTGCACCTCCCGGCCACCGTAGATCCCAGCTAAAAAGAAAGCCTTCATTACCACTATGATTATTCTTTTCAAATAAAAAAGATGATAAATGCATTCCTTCATCACTTTCTCACAAACAGTTTTTTATTCACAACAAAGTCTGTGGATTGTTAAACAATAAGCTGCAGAGAATAGTTTTATTGAGACGGTTTATCAGAGGTCAATCTGTGACTCTAAGGAACATTTTTCCTCGTCTTTTTTTTTGTGACTCATTGACGACACGGCCCTTTGCCAGCCACTCTCACATTTTTCTTCTCTCGTCTGTCAGAAGAAGAAGAAGAAAAAGAAACAGGGTTAGAATGGGTTAGATGCTCTCTCAATCATTTGCTACCGGAGTTTCTCAACTTTACTTTTCTAATCCAGCCTTCCTGTTAGCTTTCTGCCTGATTCTGAGCTGATTCTCTGAGCCTGGCTGAATCCTATCAGACCTGTCCTAGTGTGTTTACTTTCATTTGCTTTTAGGCAAATATAGATTATTTGATTACGTTTCTCTACATTAAATAAATATGAAAGAGGTGAAGAATGCAAACAAAACTCTGGCTCCTTTTCCTTGGCGGGTTCTGTGTGATTTCAGCTTGTTTGTGGACAGAAGGGTGACATACTGGTTCTCTTGGCAGAGAAGACATGTTGTCCCATACGTCTTTCCATTACTTCCACAGACTGGATCATACTCCTTGGTACAGCCCTTCCCTTCATAGCCTTCACAGGCCGGCTGGAAAAAAATGGGAAAAAACGGAATGAATGATAATGATTGTGTTTGATGATGATGTGATGTGAATTGGCAGCTACAAATCGAATAAATAAGTGTTTTCTAACTGCAATTAAACTTTCAGAAGAATATATTTTGTTTTAAAACATTTGTGTTTTCTACTGAATGATTCACAGCCTTTTTAAACAGTTAATATTATGATATTCTGATAAAACATCATACTCCAATAATGATAATACATTATACAGGAATGAATTAATGAATTCATTGTTCCATTTAAGGCAATCAAAGGAGATTCACTCAAACTAATGATTTTAATGAGAAGTGATGCAGCAATAACTTTAATCTGCTAGATAAAGATGTAGAAAAGCAGAAGGCTTTCATCAGTGCTGGCTCCCATCAGACCCCAGCAGTGGCCTCTGGTGGAATTTTCTCCAGGGGGGCCTAGAAATCAAAATACACGTATACCAAAAACCAATCAAACATATACTTGTCAGAAGGCTCAGAGGAAAGGACAGAAGTAATGCCAGTCAGAACGTGATATATTCAAAAAGGCGTTTATTGATTAAGTGTGCAGCTGGTCATCGGCTGCGGCGGGCTCACTGGGAGGAGCTTTTTAACGAGCCGGCACCAGAGATCAGTAAAACCTGGAGGTTACAGCAGGTTTAACCCGGCACACATGGAAAAGAGAGAACGAGGGAGCTGGAGGGGCACTGCCGCTGGGTTCACTACCTCAGAAATGGGCCGATAAAGCGGACGGCCAGCTTTTTACTATCCACCTTAAGGGGGAGATTCTCAGTGGGCCGCCAAACCTTCTGGACTACCTTACAGGACCAATCTGCTATGAACAATCAAGGCCTTAGAAATGACCTTTCTAGCTCTTCTCCAGGCCCGCTGACACCTAAGAGCAGACAGGCGAGCAGAAGGAACCTTAGCATCTCTCTCCTGAATGGTGAACACTGGTGGTTGAAAACCCAAAACAACAAAAACTGGAGAGAGAGCCCAGTGATGCTAGAGGGAGCAGAATTAATCACCTGCTCCACCCAGCAGAGCTGACTGGCCTACTTAGTGGGATCAGTCTTACAGAGAATACGGATCTTGGTGTCAGTTTCCTGCTTGGCCCTCTCTGTCTGACCATCTGTTTGGAGGTGAAAGTCTGAAAACAGGCTGACGGAGATCCCCAACAAGGAGCAGAACTCCCTCCAGAATTGGGAAATAATAAATAATACATCGGAAACGATGTCTGTGAGGAGACCATGCAGATGAAAAACTTCTTGGATGAGAACCTCCCCAATCTCCTTGGCAGAGGGGAGTTTGGGCAGCGGAACCAAGTGGACCGTTTTAGTGGGCCAGTGTGTCATCAACAGTGAGGATAAGGGTGTTACTTCCAGAACATGGTAACCGGGTGATAAAGTCCTATATAAGACCAAGGCTGAGAAGGGATAGGCAAACGTGTGAGAAAACCAGATGAAGGTCTTCTAGACGACTTGGACTGATTACAGAGAGCACAGGCTGCAGCAAACTCTTGCACATCTGAAGACAGAGAAGGCCACCAAAACTGAAATTTTTGGTCCGGGCCTTTAAGACAGAGAGAAGTTAATCTCTTGGCAGACTTGAGATACTCCAGGTTCTTGTGGTCAGTCCAGAAAAGGAGTCTTTGAACCGTCCAACCAGTGTCTCATCTGCTCTAGAGCTAGCTTGACAGACAGCAACTCTCTGTCCCTGGCATCACAGTTCCATTCCACTTCTTAGAAAGGCTAGGGGTGCGATGCCTGCTCTAATTGACTCAGAGATGTAGTTCTCCATAACGAGAGTCTCAGCAACAGATAAAGAAAACAAGCTAGCCCTAGGGGCTGAGGTAACTGACATTAAATCAATCCCACAATCAAAGATTTGGATATTTTCAGGAACTTTAGAGAGATCAGCGTAATAGTTATAAGCGATGACTGGTTAAGTTGATGGCCATCTAAGGATAGTACCTTATGGGCATCCGGTAAGACTGGCCCTGGTTGGCTGTGATTCTGAGGGGAAGGAGCTGGAGTATCGATCGGTCATCATGGACTTTGTGGACTGGTGTGAGAAGAACCACCTGTGTCTGAACACCAGTAAGACCAAGGAGATGGTGATCAATTCAGGAGAAGACCCCCACCTCACTCCCCATGAACATCCAGGGGCAGAACATAGAAACTGTGGAGAGTTTCAAATCCCTGGGTGTTCATGTCAGTTATAAACTGGACTGGACTCATAACAGCGATGCCTGTATAAGAAGGGCCAGAGCCGCCTCCCTCCACCTCCTGAGGAGGCTGAGGTCCTCTGCAGTGAGCAAGCCCCTGCTTCAAACCTTCTCTGGCTCTGTGGTGGCATCAGCCCTCCTCTACGCTGTTGTCTGCTGGGCTCCTGGCAGCGCAGAGCGGGACAGGAAGAGACTGAATCAGCTGGTGAGGAAGGCCGTTAGCAGAGCTGTTAGTCACCAGGCTCTTCTTTTCTTCCTTTCTGTGTCATGTGATGGAAAAGTGTGTAACAGGCACCAATACTTCAAAACCTGGCTGGTGGTCTCACCGTGTTTGGGGCTTAAACCTGTAGCAGGAGGAAGCTGTTTCTCAGCTACTGTAGTCTGGCATAGCCTGAACTCTGTGATTTCACTATTGCTGTTGGTGCAGGAGGCTTTGGTGCCGACGGCAACATTAGAACCAGCTGCAGATATTGATATAATTTGGACCCGTCGGAATTTACAGAACAAATGAAGCTTCAATCTGGGAGACTCTTATCAGCGTCGCCTGGAACATCTGCTGATGTCCCACGTTCAGCTCCAGCTAATCAATATCAGCACCGCCCCTCCTCTCAAGCCAATCATCTTTCAAGGTCCCCCTCATTTAGCTCCTGGCCTCGACTCCCTCCCACTCCCGAGCTTTCACCCA
>NW_015151246.1:355542-356908 GCF_000732505.1 Cyprinodon variegatus | reverse complement strand
AGTCAAGGAGTCGAAGCAATCAACTGGTTTTCCTTAGATAGAAAACTTTGAATCAATCTGACTGGATGATCTTGTGAACTGAATAAATAAACTTAATTTAATTAAAATCTAAAACTGTAGCCTCAGAAAAAAAAGATTTCACTTAAATCCAGACGGAGTGAGGAAGAAACTCCATGTGAGGGAAAACAGCAGATGTTGATCCTAAAAGAGAAAACTCACCTCAGCATCTCCAGAGAGACCCACTTCTGGTTTTGGAGACGAGTCCTCCTCCTGATCCCCGGGATTCTGGGTCAAAAGGCCATCTTCCTGAGAAAGGCCTGTGCA
The DNA here is from genome assembly GCF_000732505.1 of Cyprinodon variegatus. Classification (NCBI taxonomy): domain Eukaryota; kingdom Metazoa; phylum Chordata; class Actinopteri; order Cyprinodontiformes; family Cyprinodontidae; genus Cyprinodon; species Cyprinodon variegatus. The sequence continues at coordinate 356,584 of NW_015151246.1, read as the reverse complement.
CACAAGCACCATTACAGTCAGAACCACAGAGGCAGCTGTTCAGCTTTGAAGCTGCGCTCAATAAAGAGCTGCAGCAACAAAAACACCTCATCCTCATAAAACCAACACAGGAGAAAGGGAAAAAAAAGCGTAAAGCGAATGAAAAGTTGCTTTGGTGCATCCTTTCATTGTTTATGAGAACCTGTATAAATTAAGTCAAACTGAGACAGATTTTTTAATCTAAGTAGAAGATCAATAAAGTTGCATCATGAGTCAGACAGACTGTTAAACAGACACCTCTATGAATCGGTTAAAACCTTTTACCAGATGGTTTCCATGTTTGAAACCTGTTTATGTTGACATCCTGCATCAGGTTTATTCCAAAACATTTTTTTGTTTTAAATTCATCCTTTTTACATAAAGACAGTTAAAGGATGTCAGACTTTTTTTTTCTTTCCCATTTTGATAATTGCCTCACATTGATAAAAATGTATTTGATCATAAAGGCATGTGCAACGTAAGCAGAATGTGAATTATATTTCAGCCGAAGCACTAATTCTATTTAAGATCAGTTTTTCTTTGAACTTCTTTGTCCTTTTAACGTGACTCTGACAGAGAAAAAACAGCAGCCAATAAAATCCTTTATCTGTTTATAGCAGTAGAAACTAATTAGGACACAAATACTTTTTACTCACCTAAAACAAGAAGGAGCAGAAAACAGCAGAGCTTCATGGCTTCCAGATGGTTCTTCTACTTTAACAGGTGTGACTTTCACACACTTCACACTCACCTTTTAAACACTTCCTGTTGAAGCTCTACAGCAGTCAGTTGATTGGCTCCTCAGCAAAGATAAGGGAAACTCACCAGACCACTGAGGCCAAAAGAAAACAATTAAATGCTAAATAAATAAATAGAATAACTAAGAATCTGTAATGACCTGAGAACCTGGGACTCAATATGCAGGACGATTTTCAAACCAGCTTTATTAATAAGTGCAGCGAGCGGCTGGTCGTCAGCGGGGTGGATTACCGGATCCTAAACTCAGCCAGTTAAGTCAGTGCTA
>NW_015151246.1:350700-352172 GCF_000732505.1 Cyprinodon variegatus | reverse complement strand
TTTAGGATCCTTGTTAAACTACATGTGCACACTTATAGAAGCCCAAGATTTATTTGCTCACGTTAGACATCAAAATAAGTTTTCACACCCAATGATTTCCAACTCATTTTTTCTTTTCTTTTTTTTTTTACCTTTAATCAATGTCTGTTCTTGCTGGGGTGTGTGTCCAGCTCACAGCTCATGTATTTCACCAGTCTTGCTGTTTTCTACGTCAGCTCACAATTTAATAAAAGATATCTTGAACTCACAGGACTACTCTTTTACTCGTTGTGTTATCGCGCACAACTTTCTACTCTGCTTAAGTTCTGGCACCTTGTGTACACAGAACTTTATATATCTGTAATCTGAATTTGCAGAGTCACCCCCTGCTAAACATCAGCATGCACACTTTGTGTTTTGGCCTGGTCTTGTTCTCAATCTATATGTAGAATTCAAGGTTTCTCACTTCCTAACCCAGCTGAAGACGAACCCTCGTCAGAGACTCGCTGGAGGCCCACGCTCAAGAAACTTCACTTTCTATTTTCTTTTACCTGGTCTTGTTTACTTAAACTCACAGGGCTATCTCTGCCTGGTCTCATTATCTTAACTCACAAGACTTCTTACAACCATCCAATCATTGTTTTATATCACTCCCTCTATTTTCTTTTATAGAGTTAGGCTTTCTAGGACTCAGGACACTTCATTTAGTTGTTCCAAACCCAAAATGCAGATTTGATTAAACAGGTTCTGCTTACGTTTTTGCTGGCTAGCCTGTGTCCCTCGTCCGTTCGTCTGAGTCCGATGTCCAATCAGTCCTGATGCCCCGAATCCCGGACAAGCCCCCAAATTGTTGAAAAACACCGTCATTGGTTTTCCCACAGGTCCATTAATTTGAGTGCAGGTAACTTAACTGAGATGGAGTGTTATAAAAAAAATTCTGGACAACAAAGCTTCGATTCGCCTTTGCAAAGGGAGAGGTGCATCAGCAGCAGGCATCTGCGAACAGCAACTCTGACCCCACTTGCATTACCAGCTCTTTTTATTATCCTCATAGGGGAACATCTTACAGTTTTACACAGACAGTCCCACAGAGTGATCATTCTCCCTACTTTCCTATCTCCATGTATGGAGTTGCTTCCTGCCTTTCTGCTTCTACCTTGTTAATCAGCTTTTTCTGCTTGTGTGTGCGAGCAAGGTCATTCTACCCTCTTATCTACAGATTTCATTCTCCCCTCTGCGAGCTTTGGCCTAACACCTGGGAATAGTAAATTTGCTGCCCATCCTTAGATTATACATGGCATATACTTATTCAATATAAACAATAAGTTTTGCTGCCACTTTAACTTAGCTCTTTACTTCTTCTAGCTTAAAACAAGTATATATATCATCATCCCCCAAAACACATTTCAACGTCATTGCAGCCCTGCCTTAAAAGGACCAGCTAACATTGTTTCAGTGATTGCTCCATTAACACAGGTGTGGGTGGTGATGAG
>NW_015151246.1:345860-347275 GCF_000732505.1 Cyprinodon variegatus | reverse complement strand
GGAACTCGACTGGCAGTACGGAGCCAAGCCTCTGTTTGACATTAGTCAAAAATACGTGAGCTGGATTTAGTCAAAATATTCAAAAACAAATTATGCCTGTTAATGCAATAAATAAGTAAAATATACAAAGTTTGATGCTTTATTAAAATCTATGTTTTTTGTCACTTCCTGAAAAATAACAGTTTCGGAAATAAGAGGTTTGCGCCCAACAGCAGCATAATCCAGAAATAATAAACTGATTATTAGTGTGCATGTAACATTGTTGACAGCACCTTTCTCTGTCTGTGATGCATACACCATCGCAGGTCTTAACAGGTATAGGCTAAATTATTTTCTATTTTTGTTTAATGTTTTTTTATCTACTTACAAGACTGAGAAAAACACTGAACCCACAAATGAACTTTGTGGGATACTGCAAAGTCTGCAACCACAGAGAACACAAGAGAAAACCAAACCCAATAACCTGATAGGAAAAACCTGAAGGTAATGAGGCTCCTCATTTTTCTTCATAGACAGCATGCTCTAACCGTCACCGTGTGGCCAACTGTTATGATTTAATTAAAGATCTGACCCAAATGCAGAAGACCAAACAGAGAGACCAGAAAAAAAGTTTAACAGGTTTATATGAGATGATTCCAGTGCTGCTCTGAACACTGTCAAACCAGAACTGGAAAGTGAGGGGAAGACACTGGGGTTAGTTCAGGCTCAGTGGGAAGTTAGATTCTTTGACTTGAAGAGGAGGAATAGGTTGCAGACTCACGTTTCCAGAAAAAGGTGTCTTTTATGAATCCAGTCTGTGTGGGATGTTCCAGTGATTGTCTTGTTTGGTGGTGGGCGGACAGGGTTTGAATCCCTTGCTCAGTGTGAAACTCAAACAACCTCTTGGGGAAAGAGGATCCAACTCAAACGACCTCCTGTTTGAATCCCCAGCTCAGTTTGAGGCTCAGTTGATCCTTTTAGGGAGAGAAGGTCAGAAACTTCCAGTTTGCAGGATGACTTCCTGCCGAGATGCAAAGACAAAAATGGCAAGATTAAAACTCAGGTTAACAAAAACTCAGTTTGACTCAGCAAAACTCAGCTTGGCTAGAGTACCAAAAACTGGCAAAATAAAAACTTAAGTTAGACTCTGCTAAACTAAGCATGGCTAGAGTACCCCAAACTGGCAAACACTCTGGCCCCGAGGTAGACGGTTCAACTAAGCTATGGCTCTGGGTGAGTTTGGCAACTGTATTAAAAAGAAATCTAGGATTATTCTTATTCTCCTCTATTAATGAGGAGAAGTATGCTGCTCTTGCTTTACAAAGGGTCCTCTTATACAGCAGTAAACCCTTTGTGGAGGCTAGGAAGGACTCCCGCAGGCCTGTGGAGCGATATTTTCTCTCCAGTTTCCTAGCTTTTTTTTTTGCTTCAAAGTG
>NW_015151246.1:341189-343557 GCF_000732505.1 Cyprinodon variegatus | reverse complement strand
ACCAGCAGCAGCACATCCCAATGCAGATGGGAATACAGCGCCATCATGTGGCCATATTAACCACTGCAGGACCCCTGAAACCAGAGAAGAAAAGGAGATTAGACTAACTGTGAGAACCACATCTTTCCAATGGGCCAGTATTAAGTTGTTTCTTTAATACTCATATTTTTTCAATAACTTACAGAGTGAGCAATGAGTTACATGTTTTGGACAGATGTTCTCTGGGTGCTCTGTTTTCCCCACAAACCAAAAACGACCTACTTGACCCAACAAGAACGTTCAGTTCATCGGTATTTAAACAGCGATTGTCTGTTTTTGTTTACTCGTCTTTCTGCCACACTGGGCCTCATGCAAGAACCGTTTGTATGAACAAGTTTGTTCTTAAATTGTTCATTCAAGGGATTTAGGATAAACTGTCTCATTCACCATTTTCTCCTATTTCTAATCCTCCACACTGATGTATGAGTCTTGCTCCATTCTCTTCTGGAACTCTGGAAGCGGCTCCCCATGCAAGCTATGGAGAAACAATCCCTCTGGATTTCATTCCGTCTTCATGGCTCAGACTGAACTTTACCAGAGCATCCAGAGAACCTGTCCCTGCTGGTGAGCAGCTGCACGCTGATTTATTTATCAAAGGCTTGTTTTGAAATGACCTTGATCTGTCTGCTGAATTCAGGGTCCTATGTTCTGAGCTTCTGACAGGAAAAGGTCATGGAGGAGATGACTCCCTCTTTACAGGATCCAGGAAGCTCCTTCTGGACACAAACCATCTGTGGCATTTTTTCTGATGATAATGCTTTATGTCTTAGTGCTTCTTACAATAACAATGGCAAAGTGTGCCATCTAAAGAGAAGGACTCTGAGAGCCTGGGACTAAGCCAGACATGGAAGGTGTTTAAAAACTTTACTGAAAACCATTTATGAAGAATTTGCTTGGATGGAGACAGGCAGACTGGCAGCAAGACTGAGCAGCCAGTTATAAACCAGTTGGTGACAATAACTGAACTGGATGCAGACTTGAGCAAATTGAATAATGTAGAATGAAATGGAGACATGTAGAAAGAGTCCAGATTGGACCAGATCCAGAAGCCAGTGAGAATCGAGTGAGAACAGAGTGAGTACAAGAACACAGGAAGAAGGGCGGAGCACAGACACTGGAAGGATCCTCACATGGGAAAAGAGGAGACATTCTGGCAGGGAATGACTGAGAGGGGCAGGTATAAATAGGCCGAATAGCCGGTGGGAGGATTTTTGGGAAAGTGGCAGCTGCATCTGCCTCCTCTCATTAGCAGTGATGAGCAGAGAGAGGTGAGCAGCCTGCCAGTCCAATGAACAGTCAAATAGAAAACATTTGTGACATATTACTATTCTAGCCTAAATAATTAGAATGATCCATGTGGACGCTCTTAATTTTAAATTATGAGAACAGCTGTAGAAAGGCGCTTTAAATTGCATGTTTAGACTTGTGGGTCCAGTGTAATGTAGATTCTGATTGAACATTTTGTGTATTTTGAGAGGACAGCTGTGACTTTGTGTGGATTAGAGGACAGCTGGGACTCTGGGTGGACAAGAGGACAGCTGGAACTCTGTGTGGACAAGAGGACAGCTGTGACTCTGTGTGGCTGAGAGGACAGCTGGGACTCTGGGTGGACAAGAGGACAGCTGTGACTCTGTGTGGCTGAAAGGACAGCTGGGACTCTGTGTGGACAAGAGGACAGCTGTGACTCTGTGTGGCTGAGAGGACAGCTGGGACTCTGGGTGGACAAGAGGACAGCTGGGACTCTGTGTGGCTGAGAGGACAGCTGGGACTCTGTGTGGCTGAGAGGACAGCTGTGACTCTGTGTGGACAAGAGGACAGCTGGAACTCTGTGTGGACAAGAGGACAGCAGTGACTCTGTGTGGCTGATAGAACAGCTGGGACTCTGTGTGGACAAGAGGACAGCTGGAACTCTGTGTGGATAAAGTCCACAATCACAGGCTCCTCTAGATCACTATATATTCTGCCTCTGATCAGGCAGTAGTCTAGTTCCTCAAGCACTAGTTTTTCCCTTCCTTTACAGTGGACTGTAGGTTGCAATGACTATTACAGAGTTTTCGTGTCTTTTCGGTCCAGTTCCAACCATGGCCGTGCTCTTTATAGAAACAGCCCCCCTACTTCTGCTCTGAGAGGTAGGTAGCGGAAGGTTCGCAAGCAAGTTTGGTAGAGGCCGGTTTGTCGGAAGCATCTTGCTAACCAGTTAGCAACTTAGTGCTAGTAGGTTCCCAAAGGTAAATTCCATTGGGTCCAAGTAGCACTAAATTGGTGACTTAGAAACAACGCTGTCAAGGAACGCTATGGACAGAGGAAACATGCAAGAGGAGGAGAGTTT
>NW_015151246.1:339628-340004 GCF_000732505.1 Cyprinodon variegatus | reverse complement strand
AAATCAAGGGTGACAGGTTCCGTTCATCTGATAAAGTAATAAAAGAAAAATAGAAGTATAGCCAGCGATCCGAATAGGTCCAGGCCAGGTGAAACAGATTTGTTATGGCAGATTTCTGCATGTGAAAGACAAGCAACATGAAGAATAAGATAAATGTTTCAAATAAGATTTATCTGGTAATGCAAAGATATAATCCATCAGTTAGTGTCTTGGGGGGCCTGTCTTCTGAACTAGAGTCTGTCTTTACAGTGAGTGTTTTGATGTTTACGTTGTGTGCTGCTCTCCACAGAGGCAGGCTCCTGAGTTCCGACCTGGTCTCTCCTCAGACACACCTGAGGGTCCATACCTGGCCTAGCAGACACACCTGAGGGTCCAT
>NW_015151246.1:335238-339612 GCF_000732505.1 Cyprinodon variegatus | reverse complement strand
TGTAGAAGGCTTCCAGCCGTACATGTTTAAGCCCTTGCCTTGCAACGCTGCCAGTTCTGTTAGCTCTACGCCTGCTGAAGACACAGACGTCCATCCCCGTGGACACTGGGACGGAACTCAATGGGAAAGGAAAGGATTCTGATTTCTTATTTCAACCGTTGCGTATATTAGCTGTGACATATGAATCAAGATGCTATGACCGAAAACATTTGATTGACAGACGACCGTTGATATATGATTAGCCGAATTTAGGTGTTCCGGCTGACATATAACTAACCGGCCTGCAGAAGATAACGGGAAAAAAGAAACAGAATTTAAGACTGGATATTTTTTTTTATTAGAAATTTTCTAAATTTTGGGACAATATGGTCTGATAAAGAGTACATTTATATACATGTTTAAGCCAAATTGATTTGACATTTAAATATGACTTCCCTACGACTTTCAGCATTCTCATTCACTAAAGTGAGGATGTTTTCCTGTTTTAGTTGATCTAAGGTTATTCCACTGATTGTTGGTAAAGTTTGGCCAATTCGAATACTGCCTCTTTCTAATAAATCATTAGGAAAAGTTAGTCACATCTCTACTATATTAATTACTGATTTTGACTCTTTCTGTGTTTGGCTTGAGACAACCTCTAAGATGGCTCTGTAAAATGTTGATAATGACTATAGCCTCTGATTCAGGGATTTTTATAACATATTTATTTTAGTAGTTAAAGCGAAATCCCTAATTGGAAGGTTGAAGGTCTCATGGAGGTAGAAGCTTGGATGGCTTAAGATTGTCTAAACTTCATTGAAAATGAAAGTTAAGTTATATCTTTTAGTGCCAAACTGAGACAGTTTTCTAAACTGAAACTATTTTGATCTTTTATTGATTCTGAATGACTGATTCATGCTTTAATTTGCTCCTAACTTGAACTTCTTTCTTTGTTATTCAGGCCAGCCTCTCACGCCTGCAGCTGGTTCAAAGCACTGAAGCCCGTCTGCATATCTTTCCCACGCTCACTTCCTTTCACTGGCTTCCTGTTCCTTTTACAACCGATTTTTTAAATTTTATTGTTGAGCTATGACGCCCTGAAAGGCCAGCCTCCTGAATACGGTTCTTATCTCCTTATGTGCCCGGTGGATCCCTTAGATCTCGTCTCATCTGTGATTAGCTGCTCCAAAGTCCAGGCTGGTGAATAATGGTGATCAGGCCTTTTAAGTTCTAGTGAATGAATTTTGGAAGCAGCTCCGCCTTCATATTAAACAGGCCCTGAGTGTTAATAAATCAATACTTCAAACACATTTGTTATTTTTGATTTGATCCTGATACAGCCATTAAAACGAAGAGCACACCCAGGCCTGTTTATTTGGTGGTGTGAACCTTTGGCGACATAGTTACTGCAATATAACTGCTTACTGTATGTTCGGTCCTCCTCCAGATGGACTCAGTGAGCTCAGGAGATGGAAAACATCAACTAAAATAGCTAGTGTAGAAAAAAGGGTCTCCGTTTAATAAACTGAGTGAGTCTCTCTCTCTGGTGCCTCTCTAGCTTAAAAAAGCATTTTCAATGAAGCTACTTAGAGAAGGCAGATATTTTAGTCTAGTAAGGTTGCAATACTTCCTGATAAAATGACTTTAGTAAAAGTACATTGCAGTAAAACCTCTTCTGATAGTAGATTTTGTTAAAAAAGAGATTCTCAATAGCTGAAAGTGAGTAGATGTACCAATAACTACCCGTCTCTGCATTTTATTGAATAGGCTTAAGGTTTCTGCAGGTATCTTTGGTTCGGTCCTCCAGTAGTTTGCTGGTGAAGATTCTCAGTCATCCAGGTCATAGACATTCCCAAAAAGTTCAAAAACAATCCACTGGACTTTGCTTTCAAGTTTGAAGAGCGTTCAACAATAACAATTCCCTCTAACAACCCCCATTTCAGAGACATAGACAGGTATGGGGCATTGCAGGCTAACAAAAGAAGCCAAACGACCCCCATTCCAAAGGAGTGGACCCGTTCATCTGTTTCTATTTGCATGTTTTCTAAACTAAAACAAGGCTTTGTTGGTCCACTCAATAAAGACTGGTATTCAACGCTATTTCTGACATTTTGAATTTAAAAAGTTTCCTGGATGGAAGAGAAATGTCTTCAAACTTGGAAACAAAGTCCAGTGAATTGTTTTAACTTATTGGAAAGTCAGTAGTTTATTGATCTGCAAGGACTTTCCTTGTTATGATGAACGTGTTCACGTTTAAAGTTGCCTCTCTAACCTGCGAGCTTCTACAGGGGTCCGTTCTGGGTCCATCAATATTTGCCTTTTAAATGGTTCTTTTTGCCAATAATTGGCTTTTTCAGCAATTACCTGGAGTTAAAACCAAACAGATCATGATTGTAGGTTCTCCTAAAACACATCTATAAACCACTTAGGCTTTTGTTGTTTCACCAACTTTTAAGCCCATAAAGTAAAATCTTACATTTAATTCTTCTCTGGGATTATAGTCTCCTAGATATAAATTTCTCTCATTCCAAATATCCTTTATCAGCTGCAGCTGAATTAAAAGTAAAAGCAAACTCCTAGATCCCCGCCCCATGGTCACCACCAACCTTCCACCCTCCCAACCAATATTCTCGACTCAGTAACACCCATGCAGCCAACTCTGGTAATTGGCAGCTTTATAGTGAGAAAAGTGGCCTTAGAAACACTGAGCGGAACGGATGACATCAGTCTAAAACGGTTTAATACAGTACGACTGGTATTCACTCTGTAATGACACCCAGTTACACCAGTCACTAAAGTTGGTGTAATTTATGGGATGTCCCAGTATGACATCAACATCGGATATCGGTCTGATATTAGCCAAATAATGGATATCTGATTTTATCGGCCTGCGTGTAAAATCTCTGATATTTTCATGCTTTCAAGCTCTCTGCTTCTGTTAAAGGTTTCTGTAAAACATTTTCTAATTGTTGGGATCTGGAGAAGTTCCACCTTTCTCCAGCAGAGTTCGCCGTGGATCCTCCTGAGCTGAGCCTTCGACACACCTGAGGCGCATCTCATCATCAGGAGGATCCTCCAGTATATAACCTGCCTTCAGACCTTGCCTCGACGCCGCAGTGTTTATCCAGTTTGGTTAGCACCTGAGCCTAGCTTCTTCTGAGAACTTTCGTTGCTTATGATTCCTGATTGGATTCTAATCCGTCTTTGTCTCTGCTTCCAGGAATCCAGTTTCCCTTGTAAGATCTGGATGGGCTTAACCTGCCGAGCCTGCCCTCTGAGCCAAACCTGAAGACTCTTCTCTGGATTCCCATGCTGCTCTGGACCAAGAGCTGGAAACCCAAAGCCAAGGTCTGCCCTCACGCTAGAAGCAAGACGCTGAAGCGGTTATTGGACTCTGCTGAACTAAACAATCTCTGGACCCAACAGTTCCTCTCTCAAAGCCAAACCCGGACTCCTCAAGATCAGAAACTCTCAAACTCAAACTCATCTGCTCCCAAGCTAACTGAACTGTCATCCTCACAGACTCCAGTGAACCTGCCCCCAGGTCTGAACCAGTTCCTGTGTTTATTCCATGTGCTTGTGCTCAATAAAACTTGTTAAACTTTTCATCTGTTTCCGTGGTGTTCTGCATACTGGGCTTTTCTGAAACCCATCATGACACTAATTTACATTGTTCAGTTGTTTTCTTAACTTTGTTGACTTTTGTTCCCTTGTTTTATTAATGTTACCTGATCAAGCTGTTTCATACATTCTTTTTTTAAACAAAATATACAAGATTACATCTAAAATTACATCTAACAACTTTGAACAAACAGGGAAAGATAGGTCTACCTGCAAAAGCAGGAATAAATTATATACCAGGCCGTTTTGCAATAAAGTATGAGAGATACATTAATATGTTAATCCTTAGACGCTACAGAGCATAGATTAAATAACAGGTGTTGCATGGTCATTCATTCCATACTTCTGTTTGTTCAAGACCAGCGTGTTTAACCCACTTGGCCCACCTCTTAGTAAATATGTTTTTCTGAAGGCGGAGGGAAAAGGTGATCCTCTCCATAAGGTAAATGTCATTTACGATGCTTGTCCACTCTTGTATTGTGGGTGGGTCGGGGACCAACCAACGTCTTGTGAGTGCTTTTTACCAGCAGTTATCAGAATATCAAATAAATATTCATCAGCTTTCCTTAACTGTAAATCAAAATTTCCTAAAAATAATGTTGAAAACTGCAGAGGTAGATTAGTTTTAAACAGACCTTATGAAGTTCTGCCCAGAAGGGTCTAACCACTGGGCATTCCCTAAAGATATTCCAATGGTTGGCTTCCTGGTGTCCACATCGCCTCCAACACACAGCTTCACCTCCAGTAAAATGTGTCTTTTATTTTGGTGATAAA
>NW_015151246.1:320907-330855 GCF_000732505.1 Cyprinodon variegatus | reverse complement strand
CACCTGAGGGTCCATACCTGGCCTAGCAGACACACCTGAGGGTCCATACCTGGCCTAGCAGACACACCTGAGGGTCCATACCTGGCCTAGCGGACACACCTGAGGGTCCATACCTGGCCCAGCAGACACACCTGAGGGTCCATACCTGGCCCAGCAGACACACCTGAGGGTCCATACCTGGCCCAGCGGACACACCTGAGGGTCCATACCTGGCCCCGCAGACACAACTGAGAGCCCATACCTGGCCCTGCAGAAACACCTGAGGGCCCATACCTGGCCCTGCAGACACACCTCAGGGTCCATACCTGGCCCTGCAGACACACCTGAGGGTCCATACCTGGCCCCGCAGACACAACTGAGAGCCCATACGTGGCCCTGCAGAAACACCTCAGGGTCCATAACTGGCCCTGCAGACACACCTGCAGCTTCAGTCTCTAGCAGCAGTGGGAATGAGGCAGACACAGATCTAGTTCAGTTTTATTTTACTTTTGAAAAATTTGTGAAAATGCTAAAACGTAAAATCACATTAGTATTTATAATATATTTCCATAGTAATTGAATTTAAAATAACCAGGTTTAAAATAGTAACAAACTACAGTTACACATAATTTCTACGTTATATACGTTACAGCGGAACATTTATCTCATCTACCATAAAGACACAGAGAAACATGTTAATATTCAGTAGTAGGCTGTGATAAAGCGAATTTCGGGCTGTTTTAGGAGTCATTTTCCCAGCGGCTGGTTTATTTATTTATTTTAGTTCCTGATTGTTGAGAAATTCCCAGCGGTCCCTGAAGGGGCCGTGAGACAGCAGCGCTAATCGCCTTCCGCGGAAACAGCAGAGAAAAGGCTAGAGAAGACAAGATGGCGGAGTGAGTGGGCTGCGCTTCGTTTGGACGCTCGCGCTCTTAAAGTTAGCCGGAAAGCAGTGAGGGGACTGAAGAAGGACCGTCAATATCATCAGCACCGCCCGGAGCGTCGTCCTCAGCGCCCCGTGACCGAGACTCAGGACACTTTTCTGGGTTTTCGCTCCTCTCCACAGCGCTAGCTGGATGCTAAGCTAGGCCTGCTGACGCTAGCTTCTTGTTGAAGGCCTCCAGCTGGATTTACAGCCTCCGCTCCAGCCGCCATTTCTGCTCTAATCTCCCTGTCCTGCTATGACAGAGCGCTCATTCTGACAGTAGAAAAACCTTTGAGTGGAACAAACATCAGTAGATTTGGTTTTTCCAGCAACGCCATCGAATGTCCTGCCGATAAGCGGGCTGGGCGGACCAACGCAGATCTAACGCTCCTCGGTCGGTAGTTTGAGCCGGGATCATGGCGAGCAGCAGCGGCTCCAAAGCTGAGTTCATAGTCGGTGGGAAGTACAAGCTCGTCCGGAAGATTGGATCGGGATCTTTCGGCGACATTTACCTGGCGATCAACATCACAAACGGAGAGGTAAGCCTGGGTGGTTTAATCTGGACTGGATGGTTTAATCTGGGCTGGATGGTTTAATCTGGGCTGGATGGTTTAATCTGAGGCGGATTGAGGCTCAGCTCGGTGTTTTAACTGTTTTTCTGCTGCCTGGTTCTGATAACTGTGTGTCGTTCTCAGGAGGTAGCTGTTAAGCTAGAGTCGCAGAAAGCCAGACACCCACAGCTGCTCTATGAAAGCAAGCTCTACAAGATCCTCCAAGGAGGAGTCGGGATCCCTCACATCAGGTAAGAGCGTCTCTCTCCGGGAGCCAGAGAACCGGTCTGGATCCGGTTCTCCGGGGCGTTCAGGGGCCTGTTGTGTTGCCGGTGAAAGGCTTTGTTTAGCGGGGAGCGGCTGGCGGGGCCTCGGTAGGCCTCAGCCGGATCCAGGCCGCCTGGAAATGGCCGCTCCTCTTTTGTTGTGGTACTTCCCAACATGCCTGCTAGAAAATGGCGGCGGAGCTGCAGAGGCGGATGTTTTCCCTGAAGGGGCCCTGCTGCTCCCAACCTGAGGGGCCCTCTGGCTGTTGCTGTGTTTTCTGGCTCCTGTCTGGAACCATGAAGTGATCCGGCGGAGGGGGGGCTGCTAAGCTAACCCTTTCCACGGCTGTTTGTGTCCCCAGGTGGTACGGCCAGGAGAAGGACTACAATGTCCTAGTCATGGACCTGCTGGGACCCAGCTTGGAGGACCTGTTCAACTTCTGCTCCCGACGATTCACCATGAAAACCGTCCTGATGCTGGCAGATCAGGTAAGAAGATTACAGCAACGTCTGGAAACAAGCTCCTCGGTTTAAACATCAACGTTTGAAGCAGGAAAGAAAGCTGAAGGGACGGTCCTCATGGCCTCCTGCAGGTCAGAGGTCATGCAGGGCTGTAGACCAGTTAGAACTATGAACCACAGACTCCAGCAGTTTGTCTTTAAGCTAACAGGAAGTTCAGTTTTCTAAGTTTTTGGGACTTAGTGGATCAGCTGAATGTGCTTAATATGGCTGATAATCCAATCAGTAGGTGGCTTCAGGTGTGTGGGGCTGCGTAGGTGAAAGCGTCCCGCTTCAGCCCTCATCTCTGATTATGGCAGATTATAGCCTGGGCTTAGAGCCTGAACTGGGATTAGACGGCGATGGCGGGCCGTCCAGGCATCGCTCAGACGTCCGACCACCACTGCTAAGTATGGGGTAAAAACTGACCTGGCCCGGCAAAGCTGTGGGTTTGATTCCAGCTTCCTCTGCTCTGATAGGCTCTGATAGGTTCTGATCCAGCGGTGCCGTGACGGAACCAACGCCGCTCTGACAGCACCTGTGTTTTGTTCTTGTCTCTTCCAGATGATCAGCAGAATCGAGTACGTTCACACAAAGAACTTCATCCACAGAGACATCAAACCGGATAACTTTCTCATGGGCATCGGCCGTCACTGTAACAAGGTATGTTCCTGTGGACCAATGAAAGCAGGCGAGCGTCCCATTGACCTCCCTCAGTGTCTGTAAGCCAGCATGGTGTCATCATAACATAGCTGTAGAGGTCCTGCTTTCTGATTGGCCGACGCTTCCTCTGAGTTCAGGCCTGGAGATCAGGGAGTTTAGATCAGACAGGAAGACGCCGCTGCAGGCCCCACACACCTGGGTTAGAGCGACAGCAGCCTGCATGATGTCATCACGCCTCCTCTCCATCATGTTGATGGACGGCGTCATTTCAGCCGATTGAACCGTGTATAGATGCTTCAGGAGGAACTGGGCGCCATGTTGCAGCCATGTTCCTGTTTATAGCTGCTCTGGGATCAGCTGCGGTTAGAGCCACTGCGGCTCCTCTTCCTCCTCCTGATGTTTCTAGGAGCAGACAGAGGATCTTAGAAAGTCCTGCTGATGGTTTTAAAAGCGGCGTTTGGAGACGTGGAGAGGCGAGCGTGTTGAAGAGCCATGCTAGGTCAGCGCCTGGGGCCACAGTCTGCCTGTGGAAACACTGGACGCCCGTTCTGGGCGGGAGCAGACCTCTTTGCTCCATCATTTAGTCTCTTAAAGGGCCGGCTGCAGGTTTCACACCGCTCTGGTTTTCTAATTAGACTTCTAGTTATTTCATTTTGAGCCAGTTTGGACACGCCTCTCTAACATTACCCGCTCTTTGGGCTGTAGACGGCCTTATAGATCACAGCGGGGGCCTGGGCCGGCCCACGGGCCTCCAGTTTGACACTGGGCAGCCTGGAGTGATCATGTGTAACCTGCTTCTGATCATTTCAGGCCAGTCTGAAGCACACAGGTCTGATTCTTTCCAATGGGACCTACTGGGCTCTGTGGTCCTGATCTGACCCGTGTCTGAGCGGCCAGGTGGCATTCATCACACCTGGACGCCTTTAATACTCATTAGGGGATAATATGATGCTTCTGGTGGCCATGGTGGACAATGATGCAGGGAGAAGTTTTTTTTTTTTTTCAACCCTCAGATGGCGTTGTTGATGCTCTGGCTGAGGTTGGGACAGATCCAGCGCTGTCGGCCATGTTTACTCCCATACACACAGACAACGCTTTTGAAGTCATCTGGGCTGAAGCATTTAATCCGATGAATCGATTATTGAAATAATCATTAAATAATTCAGTAATCGATTAATGAGCCACTGGAGTATAGAGACTGAAACATGCCTTTAGCTGACAGAGCGACCCTTATAAGATTGGAAAATGAAATCTATAAACATTTTGGATTTAGGATAAACTCAAGTGGAGAAGTTTTAGTTTCATCTGGTATAATTCTGTAAAGTCTTCTTCATGGAACCTTTGGCTATCTGATTATTAATGATTAATGATAAAAAACGATCAACAGATTAAAAGATTCACTAACTACTGGTTAGATGCAGCCCTTCCTGCGGATCATCTGGTCAGAATAACGCCGCGTTAAACCTACAGCATCCTCATCAGAACTTTAGAGGAACCTGAGATCTAAACAAATCTGTTTTATTTGGGAACGGCCATCTGACCCGTTTCCATAGAAACCACAGCAGTAAATAATATTAGTTTACCAAACAAAGGGCAGATTGGACTGCAACATGCTGAGAGTCAGAGGAGGAGCCAGATTAGGATGGCCGATCCAGCTGAGATATTTGAGAACCTCTGCTGTAAAGAGTTATGGATTAATTAGAAACCATTAAATTCGCATTTAAATAAAGGATATTTATCCACCCAGCTCCTCCCCTGGTGGTGTTTAGATAGGATGGCAGCACAGGAGGCTACGAGCGCCGTCACGAAGGAGGCGCTTAGTGGCGCTTTCTACTAGCTTTGCCTCAGAGGCCAGATGGCGACTTCTCCTTCCAGCTACTGTCTGTAAAGTTGCAGCTAGGGATGCACGATGTTGAGATTTTGGCCGATATCCGATATGCCGATATTTTAAAACTCATGTTGCCGATAACCGATANGCCTCCAACACACAGCTTCACCTCCAGTAAAATGTGTCTTTTGTTTTGGTGATAAAGAAACGGATCAAACACTTCCAACCAAACTCTGGTGCGTTTCCACTGGGATTAGCAAATGTCAATCCAATCCTCCTCAGTTATTATCAGATTACCCCCCACCCCCTCCCACCTTTTCCTAACATAGTCTATATTGGGGGACTTTGCAGATAATAGGTTTATAATTTTTGGAGATGACACCCTTGTTAGATGTTTAATATTGGATCATTGAGGTCTGTTTCCTTTCTGATATGTTCAAATCAACTACGCACCCGCAGGAACCTAAAAAAATCAGTTCGGACCTTCAACCTATCAAAGCTTTTAAGCTGTTCTTTTTCTGTAAGAGAGAAGTATGTCGTTATTCCTTTCGAAATACACGATTTATTACATTAGCCCTAAAGTCAGGATTATAAGCACACCATTGGATTATTTGTAATCTGTCATTTAATTTATATTCATCTTTTATCATGTTCCAAATTTTTAACTGTGCTTGATCCATGGATTCTGGACCTTATCTATGAGTCCTCCCAGATGCTTGTGAGCTAGAACTGCTTGTATTGGGGGGTCAGTTTGAGTGTTAAGTGTTCTATATTTTTCCTTCTATCTTGGAAGGATGAGTTACACTGATTAATTAGGGGTCTAATCTGAGCGGTGCAAAAGTAATCTTTAAAACTAGGTAAGGACATTCCCCCTTTCTCTTTAGGGAGATGTAAAGTCTTGAGTCTAACCCTGGGTTTTTTACCCTGCCAAATAAACAGTGAAATTTTAGGCTGGAGATTGCCTTGGCTAGCTCTATCGCAGTAATAGGGGCTGCTCATATTTTGCTTTGTTCTGGCGTTATAGATGATAAATTGAGAGATTTTAAAACTTCATCAATTTGCTGATCATCTTCCAATTGGGGTTGTGTATACAGGTGCTTGTAGTATTTTCTAAAAGTTCTTTAAATTTCATGTTGTTTGAACTGTATAGTTTTAGAGTCCTTATCCCTTAGTTTGTATATTGCATTGTCTGTTTGTTGCTTTTGCAGTTTTCCTGCCTGGATTTTAAGTGATTTTGCTCCAGACTCATAAAAAGTTTTTTTAAGTGAATATCTTGTGAATATGTCTTGTGAATATCAGCTTATTTTCGATTTCCTGTGTATATATTAGATTTATCTCCTTTCTAAGTTTTTTTTATTTTTATTTAGTATTTCTGGGTTTTGTTCTTTTTTATGTTCTGTTTCAACATTTTTCGGTTCTTTATGAAGATCTATCATTCTTAATAGTTTTTGTTTCTTTTTATGGGCACAGAATGATATTATTCTCCCTTTCAAAACAGCTTTTAAAGTATCCCATACTTTAGCTGAATCAACCTCGGTTGTTAGGTGAACGGAGAAGCTGACTGCCACTCAGATTTCCTGCGGTACTTGAACGGGTCGTAGTGGAGAATAATCCCTTTCTCAGTGAGAAGCTCAAACGATCTCTTGGGGAAAGTGGATCCAAACCTCCTGTTTGAATTCCAGCTCAGTTTGAAGCTCAGTTGATCCTTCCAGGGAGAGAAGGTCCGAGAAACCCAGTTTGCAGGATGACTTCCTGCCGAGAGGCAAAGACAAAAACAAAGTTAAACTCAGGTTGACAAAAACTCTGTTTGACTCAGCAAAACTCAGCTTGGCTAGTAGAGTACCCTAAACTGGCAAAAACTCTGGCGTCGAGGTAGTGGCAGTCAGCAGCTTAAGAACACTCCGTTTAACGAGGAAACCATCAGCAGGTGTGTGAGGAGGCGAACCAGTACCAGGTGCCTCCTGGTGGATGAAGGGAGACAAACACAAAAACAGGAATCCTGACACTTGCGTTGTCATTTTCTTCAAGGAACCTTTTTATTTTCCTCTTTCATTTGGGTTTTGAATCTTGGATTATTTAGAATACCTGTATTTAACTTCCATTGAGTTCTACCCGGGTTATCAATGATGTCTACAGTGCAGGAGAGGGGGGGGCATGATCCGATAGATCAATGCTTCCAATATCACAACCATGAATTCATTGGCGATCTCTCTTCAATATAAAAAAGTAATCTATCCTGGAATAAACATCATGTGGGTGTGAATAAAAAGTATAGTCAAGGCCGGATGGGTAGAAGTCTCTCCACAAATCTAGAATATCAAGTTCTGTCATTAAGGCATTAATTTTCTTATGCAATGGCGTAGTAACTAGGCTTTTGGATGAATCCTGTTTTTGATTGAGACAGATATTAAAATCACCTCAACTGCTGTTTCCTTTATCATTAAGTCAAATATGTTTCTATAGAAAACAAAATCACTTCCAGGAGGGGCATAAACATTACAAATTGTTAGAACTACGTCATGCATTTTCCCTCAGGCTATTACATATCTCCCTTCCTTGTCAGAGATCTCTAGACCTGTTCAAACAGTATTTATTGTGAAATCAAGGTTGCTACACCGCTCCTGTGGCCTGATTTATAAGATGAGTAGTACACCCCTAAAAAACCCATCCTTCTAAGTTTTTCATGCTACGGAGGGGTGATGTGTGTCTCTTGTAATAGCACAATCTGTGCATTCACCCTTTTCTTTTTTGTTAATATCTGTCTCCTCTTAGGTAGATTTAATACCCCATTCACATTAAATGAAATTACTTTAAGTGTTTGCCTGTTCATTTTATATTACTGTGGTTTACACTTATCATTACACACCCAGAACTATCTCCTGGGAAACCTGGGCCTAGTATATTAGGTCAGAGTTCAGTCAGGTAAATAAAAAAGGGAAAATAAAAATGTGAAATCAAGGGTGACAGGTTCCGTTCATCTGATAAAGCAATAAAAGAAAAATAGAAGTATAGCCAGCGATCCGAATAGGTCCAGGCCAGGTGAAACCGATTTGTTATGGCGGATTTCTGCATGTGAAAAACCAGCAACAAGAAGAATAAGATAAACGTTTCAAATAAGATTTATCTGGTAATGCTAAGATATAATCCATCAGTTAGTGTCTTGGGGGGCCTGTCTTCTGAACTAGAGTCTGTCTTTAAAGTGAGTGTTTTGATGTTTACGTTGTGTGCTGCTCTCCACAGAGGCAGGCTCCTGAGTTCCGACCTGGTCTCTCGCCCCCCCGCCACTGCCAGGTGGACAAGAGCTGGATCTCATCTTGGTCCGGTGTGGAGGGGGTCTTTACCACCCTCTTTAAGTCCTTTTTCATGTCGGAAAGTTGTGCCCCACTGTGTCTTCTAAATTCACGGATTTCGCTGAGAATGCTGTCCAGGCTAGCTTTGGGGCTATGCTCCTCACCAGGCTTTACTTGGTCTGGAGAGCTACTTCGTCTGTGGCTCCTGTTTGGGTCTTCTTCTGTCTGAGCCATGCTTGGTCTACTTCTAGTAGTAACCCCCTTTTTCATTGTTTTAAAATTGGGCACCAGGGTTACCAAAATCAAGGTTTTGGGGGGTTAAATTGTAAAACCTTTCGGGAGCTAGTCGTGTTAGGCTGCCATCCTCTCAGTAGAGGACTGTTTCATACATTCTACTGTATAAGTCATAAAAGCTGGTATGATTCATGCTAATATCGTATCCAGTTAATATCAAAATTAACTGGATTAACTGCGTCCATACNGGGGGCCGATTATATCGTGCATCCCTAGTTGCAGCGGGTGAAACGATCAGCAGATATTAGATCAATCAAAAAGAGCAGATTGATGCGTGTAGAATTGAAACTGAACTAAACGGGTCTGGAAAGCCTCATGTAGAAATCGTCGAGGCTTTAGCCAATCACAGCAGCTGCTGCTTGGTTTGGTTCTCTGAGTTAAATGCGAAATCAAAGTCGGTCTGGAAGACAAAGATACCAATCCCATCCTTTGCTTGTTATTCCCTTCCGGTTAGAACCGGCCTGGCCATGTCGCCTTCAGCTGTTTTTTTGTTTTTTCTTCCAGCGTTTTACTGTCATTCCACGTCACAACTACAGAACATCGCTCTGCATTTAACCCCTCCCCTTGGGGAGCAGTGCGCTGCCATTGTGTGGCGCCCAAGGAGCAGTGTGGCAGCGCCTCCTTCATGGCAGTGCTCATAGCCTCCTGTGGGTTTAGCTCAGGGACCCAGAGTGGCAGTTTGTGGGAGTGGGACTCTGACCACCAGGTCACCACTTCCCAGCATTCTGCCTCTGGTTGACACGGTGATGTCACACAGATGACGGCGTTTCATTGGTCAGTATAGAGGCGGAAGCACCTGCTGACTCCCTGATGGATGTTTTCCTAGAGTCTGAATTTAAAAATCTGCCAACGATTCATCTCTCTCCCCAGGTAACAAAAGAGAACTAAAAAATCCCGTTTCTACAAATGCATCAATCTAAGAAGCAGTCAGTCTGTTTCTGCTGAGAATAGCATCAGGATCTATAATAACTGAACCTTTATTAACAGAATGAGTGAAACCAGCAGCTAATGGACCACGGTTCAGAGACACACTGGACTATAAACTAGAATAAATGACTGCATGGCTGGAACTAGCTCTCACAGGAGGAGGAGGAGCCTGTGATGGGGGCCCGGGGCTCCCGGCCTGACCTGATGTGGTCAGTGATTGGGAGAGTTTAGGTTTATTTTTCATGAAGTTGGATGAACTGCAGACGGATTGAGAGGATCTCCAGCAAATGCTCAGCAGGTGCGGGAACAGTCTGGCATCTGTCATCAGTTTCTGTCTCAGCCTTTCTACCTCCACCCCTCCCTGCAGTGGCTCCACCCACCCAACCCGTTTAGCGAGTTCTCAATTACTGGTTCTACTGGCCTGTTCTGGCATTTCAGAGCTGCTCAGCAGCAGGAATGAAGAGTGCTGACATGCTGGGAACAGGCCGCCCTTCCCTGGAGGGACCTGCTGTACATCAACGGAAGGAGTGGAGAAAACCAAAAGCCTCAGACCTGAGGGGAGGCTGAGGAGCAGGGAGGAGGAGCAGCTTGATGGGGTCATAGTGGAGGAGCATTGCCTGCTTGGGGTCACGTAGAGCCCGTCCAAACCTGGCAGGATCTGCCTTCTAGGGGCCGCATAGAGCCCGTCTAAACCCAGCAGGGTCTGCCTTCTAGGGGCCGCGTAGAG
>NW_015151246.1:312964-317732 GCF_000732505.1 Cyprinodon variegatus | reverse complement strand
AATCAGATCTCTGATATCAGATGGAGCTTGGCCATTTAAGGCTTTATATGTGAGAAGGAGGATTTTAAATTCTATTCTGGATTTAACAGGCAGCCAGTGAAGTGAAATCAGCCATATTTGAGTCAAAACGGGGAAAAAAAGGTAAACAGGCTAGGCTTGATGAACACTGGGTCCCAGTTCTGGATTTATGGAACCAGAATTACAGCTAGCTAAGCTACCAGCGGTTAGCTTGGACCCTCAGCTGGGTCTCTGGTGGAGGATGTCATCCACAGGCTGAATGGTTCCTCATCTTGATCAGGAAATCCTTCCTGGGTCGATACCAGAACCAGAGACAGCTGGCCTGCAGGGGGCGCTGAACCTGGAAGCTACAGCAGCCCCTAGTGGCTGGAAGTGGAGGTGTTGCTTGAAGTTTTATCTTCTTGGACGATTATGATTGTATTTAAATATTAAAAACTACATGCTTGTATTTTAAACTAGGTTTACTTTATTCAAAAATATATTGTCCAAAATAACAAATATTTAGCCAACAATAAACGTATCAAAAGAATGTAAACTGAAATATTCATAACATAGATCTTGTGTAAGATGTTCATCGAACATTGATTGAACAGATTTTTTTTTATCAGTAAAAATGAACGCCTATATATTCAGTATAGGAGAGAAAACCAGTAATTATGGATCAGTCAAAAACTTGTATTGATCCTTTGGGCAGTAGGTGGTTTGTAGGTCCAGTTCATGTCCATATAATGCAGATAAACTGAAGAGACCGACTGGACCAAAGGTCTGCAGCAGCTGCAAACGAAGCAGAGTCCAACTTCACAGCGCTGGTCGCATTTCGGTCTATAGTTTTAGTAGCGCAGCCTCTGCAGAGTATTAGCTTCTCGCCAGCTCATATTTTGGATCACAGCCTGTGAAGAAAACCAGGCAGCGCAGGTTTGGCCCTTTTTATTGTCGTGTTTCTCTTTTGCTGCCGACGCTGAACTCCCAAAGCTGCCAGCGCCGCTCTCATTCTGTGGAGGGGATGCCAGAGATGCTGAAACCAGTTAGCTGCACACCACTGTAGTCTGCACCACATCGGCCTAGTCAAAGCCCAACCACTTCAAAGGCGCAAGAAAAGAATGCAGAAGAAGAGAAGTTATCGATTTTACGATTCAGGAAAATTTCAAATCGTGGACTTTTAAAAACCAGAATTATTGCCCAGCCCTAAGCTCCAGCGCTCTAAAAACTGAATTAATGGAATGAAGGCGATTTGGTGCGTTCAGACAGAACGCTGAGAGTTCCTCCAGCAGGGAGTTCGCCTCCCTGCTTTCAGATCCGGTGTTTACAGCCCGGGCCATGTCATTAGGTAGGAGGAGCTACAGCGGCGTGAAGTTATTTCAGAGATATTAAAGATTATTCTGTAGGTCACCCAGAGGTCAACCATCACCCATTAAGCTCCTCCTTTTTCAGAGCTGCTTCATTTCTGCAGGTAAAACTGTCGTTTGTCTGATTTATTATTTTTACTTTCAGTGGATGACATCGGCATCCCAGCAGGTGTTAGTGCTGCGCTGGTTTCCTGATGTAAAGTTAGTGCATCAGATGTCATTCCTGAATAGAACAGCGGGCATGTTGACCTTAGTTAGTTCATCTCCAGCCTCCCAGATTCTCTGCTACTGTTACCCCTGGCAACCCCATAGCATTTCCTATCAGGATAAAAGCCCAGGTCAACCTTAACATCACGGACTGCTGCTAAATTGTTCTCTATGAACAACCTTAGACTCTCCTTGGGGAGACCATCAGTTCCTGGAATAAACTTCTACTTTGGTTCATCCAGAGCAGCTCTGATTCAGCAGGACTTCCTTGTAAATCTCCCCCCTCAGAAAGCCCTGATGCTGGGCAGCGGGCAGTGGCAGACTGCTGGAGGTGAGGGAGGATGATCAACAGTCCTTCTAGGATGAAATTATTTGAAGTAGAAAAGCTTCTCTTCCATCCAGTCCCTGATTGGCCGCCATGTTGCGTTTTCATAGAGAAGTTCAGCTGGTTCCATCTTCAGCGATCACCGCTCCTCTCTCTCCATGCGGTGCTGCTGTCTGACTCCTCAGCTCCATGTAGGAGCAGGAGGTGATGGAGGAGCAGTGAACGCCCTCACTGCGTGGAGTTCACCGCTGGACCGTGGACTGTGCCTGAACACACCGTAACATTCTGGATGATTGCTTCATATCCTGGTTTTTCAGTCTCCATGGCGATGGTGTTATGCCGATGGCAGATGAAGTGAGGGAAGCTGCTGCAGCTCTGAGCTCCTCTGGGTCCATTTCACCCTGCGGCCTGCAGCTCAGGCTCCAGGCTAACAAGCTCCTCCCCTTTTTATCCCGCTGCTATGAACACGGGCCAGGTTAGGGTCGCAGGGCTGCCCACGTCTGGTTGAAGGAGTGAGACGGCTCCACGGTGAAGTAAATCCACAGCATTGATGAATGCAGGAGTTTAGAGCGGCCGCTGCTTCGGTCACATATTCCTCCCATCCCCGCAGGCCCCTGCTGTCGGTTTGCTTTATTCCTGATGATGAAGCTGTATTTTTGGAGACTTAGTGGGGCAGCACTGAGGGGAGGGGGGTGGATTTTAAAGCTGAAATCACAAGGATAGGAGCCTTTCTTTAGCCCCACCCACTCACACTCAGACATTTCTCAGGAGGTTTCTGCTCCCTTTTCTACATACAGTCAATGCTTATTGTAGCTGCTGAGAACACTGCCTGTTGCACGTAACCCAGAACCATGTGGGCCTAACAGAACTGCCTGTTGTGCTCATGTTAATTTTGACTCAAGGTGGAAAGCGGCTGTTTAATTTTGACCCCTCCCCCTCTACTGTCTGCCCTAGTGTTTAGACTCGTCAGTGGGGAAGAGGAAAAGAAGCTTGGCTGTTAGCTCTTCTCAGGATCCATCTTTCTCAGGATTAAACCAGGTGTGACATTTACCACAACACCCGCTGCCTCACAACAGCATTTGTTGCTTTGCTATTGAATGTTGGTTTGAACTGCATCGGTCCACAAGCTTCCATCATACCTGGCATAATACTGGACACATGTATTCTCTCATCCTTTAGCTGTGAGACATGAGGGGTTCCCTTTTTGTTTTTGTACTGATGAACCCCAGCTCCAGGTTCTGTAGTCATTGACTCCTTGTGTTCGGTAAGCCTAATGCATCTCGCTCTCACAGTAAGTTTAGATGTTCAATCTTGTCACTTAGAACATCAGCAGAAGTAAACTTGTTTCACCTAAAAGGCTTTAGGTTGCTAGTTGAGATGCTAAAGTTTCCTTCCGTGCATCGATGTCCTGCCGTTTAATCCACTTCATGCTCATGCTGTCACCACATAGTTAACTCTCCTAAAACATATTGGCTGTAGCATATTGGCTGTTTTTCTCCAAAGCGCCTAAAAGCCTACGTCCAATTAACTCTTTGATTTTCTAATTTAGACTTTATTTCCTCCTTGATTAAAGATGGACCCTAATGAGATGAACTGAATGAATCAGTGATGGCCGTCATTAGGTCATTATCTTTCCCTGTGTTCCACTCTGGTTTTTATTAGCCTAGTTGATGTCTAACAGCTCAGCTGAATCCTTAGTAGTCGACTGGTCAGATTTACCTGTCAAACTTTATGAAAACCGTATGCTTCGAGAAATAAAAATCCTGAAATATCGGCATTCTGGCTACGGATATAATCAATAAAAAAATTCAGAAACCGCGAGGCGTTCAGGTTTTGGTAAGAATAAGATGCGGCCTTTCTAACTCCAGCCCTGTAGATGGCGCTCCTACGCTTAGTCGCTCTGATATCTCGCAGAAGGTAAAACAGTTTCAGTCAGCACGAGGTGGGGGGGTTATGTTCTTCCAGGGATCAGGCTCAGGAGGGAGAGCGTTATCCACCCCCCGCCCCTGCCATGATGACGTGGTGGTGTTACAGGAAATGTGAGCTTAGAAAATAAATAAAAACCCTTCAGCTGATCTCAGTGGAATCATTTGTGTCGCTCTGTTTAAAGAAATTCAAGGCCTCATTTAAAGACCTCGGATTAAACATGTTTACCCTTATTCCCTTTTACAAAATGGAGATTAGCTCTGTAAATTAGTGGGTAGATTAAACCATTTCCCCCCTAGTTAATAGAGAAATGTTTTTTGAGTAGAAAGGAAGGTAGAATGGTAAGAATAGCTGCAATGCTAATGGAGTTGGAGACTGAGCCTCCAGGACGGCGATTTCTGCCAGAACCAAAATATCTGTGAGGACGTGTGTGGTTGCTCACCTGTTGCATCCAAATCTCATTTACCACAACTGCTTCAAGTTTTCACTTTGTTTTAAGTCCCCTCTTATATAGACCATATTGATCTGTAAATAATTAAGGATCTGATGAATCTGAGGAACATCATAAAACTTAGTGAGGAAGTGTCGGCCCTGATGCGCTTAGTAGAAGCTGAAATTTGATAGTTAAAAAATCTTCAAACAGAAGAAAAAGGAATGTTTTTAGAGAGCTTCAAGCTGAACATTTTCATTATCTCTTTCCATAAATATGAAAAAGGAACCCTTTGAGATAACTGTCTAAAACAACCCTAGTAAAAGAGAGTTCAGTCTGGTGTTGATTTTCCATCTCTGCTCAAAGGCAATTCACTTCCTGTCCTGCTGACTAATCAGGGTTTACAGCATTCAGAGGAGCAGCAGACGTAGCACTCTAGGGTTTACAGCATTCAGAGGAGCAGCAGACGTAGCGCTCTAGGGTTTAAAGCATTCAGAGGAGCAGCAGACGTAGCAC
>NW_015151246.1:309941-311874 GCF_000732505.1 Cyprinodon variegatus | reverse complement strand
ACGTAGCACTCTAAGGTTTACAGCATTCAGAGGAGCAGCAGACGTAGCACTCTAGGGTTTACAGCATTCAGAGGAGCAGCAGACGTAGCACTCTAGGGTTTACAGCATTCAGAGGAGCAGCAGAAGTAGCACTCTTTAGCCTCCCAGCTGGGACAGACAGTTGCTAGTTGACAGGATATTTGATAGAGATATTAGTGAAAACTCTCAGCCAAAAACGGATCATGTTTAGATGAGTTATTGGGCCTGCATGTAAGGCTGCTGATAGAAACACTCAGCTGCTTTTTAAGCTTGGTGTAATCTGGTGGTTAATGATAGATATATTCTGATATATCAGGAAACCTCAGATATCTTATATGCTTTTTATTACCCTCCATTACTTTATGGATTTCAGTTAGAGTAGCAGCACCAATGGTGGGAAAGTTACTCTGCCTTCTTTTTATGTGAAGCATTTTGCCTTCAGCTCAACAGCCTTTAAAAATCAGGTCTATCCAGTTCCCATCATAAAGCTCCTACATTTACTCACAGTGACAGAAAACAGTTTATCTCCAGTGTGTTGATCTTTGATTCAGGGCTTCCTCTGTGACTAAAGGCAACATGTTGCTCTCTGTTCTCTCCCTCAGTTGTTCCTTATTGACTTTGGTTTGGCAAAGAAGTACAGAGACAATCGTACACGACAACACATCCCCTACAGAGAAGACAAGAACCTGACGGGGACCGCACGCTACGCCTCCATCAACGCACACCTGGGCATTGAACAGAGGTTTGTCCATCCGTCACTTTCACTGCAGCGCTCTGAATCCTCCTTTCTGATTGGTTGAGACGGGCGGCGGGGAGTTTACAGCAGAAACCTTCTCCAGGAACTTTCCTTCCTGGGTTGTCTGCTGTGGCCATGATCCACTCAGCTCCCTCTGTTGGGTTCCAGCAGCCATTGTTGCTGCGTAGCTTTATTAAACCCTGGCAGTAATGTTTAGCGCCTCTCTGCATGCATGTGTTTATGTCTGGATGTGCTGTTGTTTGCAGTCGCCGTGACGACATGGAGTCTCTAGGCTACGTGCTGATGTACTTCAACAGAACCAGTCTGCCTTGGCAAGGATTAAAGGTAGGAAGAATCCGTCTTTCATGTTTTTATTCCCTGGATTCCACTTCCTGAGCTTCAACTCGCCTTTCTAAGCCTTTGCTGTTGGTTTTTCCACAACCTTCACTTTAACTGATCAGTTACTTGTAAAGAAAATGTTTTATTTTTTTTTATGTCTCAGCCTTGAGCTGCAGACCAATCAGAAGCAGCTCTGACCTTTGGAATCCCAAAGGGGAAACTAATCAGAATGGCTGATCTCAGCTCACTTTATAGAGATAACTCAATCAGATCATCCGGTCAGATTAAAGGTTCAAAGGAAAACCAGTTGATTGCATCGACTCATTGATTCTTCAGCAATCCCTCACATTAAGCATGCTTTGAACAGGAAGAAACCTCCAGCAGCAAAAAAAAAAATGAAGATAGTTCTATGTTATTTAGTTCTTAGGAAATCAAAATGTTACTTAGATTTGTCATTTAAACTTATTTTAATGTCTTTTTTTAATGGAATGGCAGGTTTATGTTAATTTAGAGGCTAAATAGTAAAATTCTTCTCAGTTTATTTCTATGGGTCTGGTCTATAGATCCAGATCAATCAGATCAGTTCATCCCTCCAAGTCACTGACTTGGAGGGATGAACTCCAAAGTCTTTGAGGTGGAAATACCTTTTGGCCATCACCCTCATTTATAATATAATCTCTAGGGCTGCAACAACGAATCGATAAAATCGATAAAAATCGACTTTTAAAAGCGTTGGCAACGAATTTCATCATCGATTAGTTGTGTCGCGCGATTATTGCGTCATCCGCCGCGCCGTCATCACTGCCTCTTGACTGAAAGAGGAAGAAAAAAAAATATGGC
>NW_015151246.1:303748-307976 GCF_000732505.1 Cyprinodon variegatus | reverse complement strand
CTCTAGGAGGTTCCGGAGCCAGGAACCGTCCAGGGTTCTGGGTTTTGGTTACTCTAGGACACAGGTGTCAAAGTGGTTCCAAAAAGGAATGTGTGGCTGGAGTCATCATGTTCAGATTGGACTCCCTTGATGAGATGACGAGTCTGATGCTATTGCTTGGTTGGAAAGAAAACCTGCAGCCACACGGCCCTTTCTGGAACCACTTTGACTCCCCTGCTCTAGGACGTTCCAGAGCGAGGAACCGTCCAGGGTTCTGGGTTTTGGTTCCTCTAGGAGGTTCCGGAGTGAGGAACCGTCCATCAGTGTGAATAATCCTAGAGGCCGTTGTTCTGACCCCCTCCCTCCCTAACTGTGTCTGCAGGGTTTCCCAGCAGAGTTTGCCATGTACCTGAACTACTGCCGCGGGCTGCGCTTCGAAGAGGCTCCAGACTACATGTACCTGCGCCAGCTGTTCCGCATCCTCTTCAGGTAAATCCTAACAGGAAGGTAACGCTACACCCACGGTCGCCATGCTCCACCTGAACGAGCAGCTGCTGCGCTCCAACCTGCTCTAATGGGCCCTCAGCCAGCTTTCCTTGGCGTTAGTGCAGACTACCTGCTGATGGTCAGACCGCGCCACCCACCTTTGGGTCCCTTGGCTCCAACCGAGGACCATTTTAAGCCCGTGGCCTATCAGAGGATCCGCCGATGGTTCCTTTAGCTCAAGGCTAAGATCATCTAAGCTGGATTCTAGAGCAGCTAGAAGGTGTTCCAGGTAATGAGGGTAACCTGATGTTTTCTCTCTGCAGGACTCTGAACCACCAGTACGACTACACGTTTGACTGGACCATGCTGAAACAGAAAGCTGCACAGCAAGGGGCCTCTTCAGGGGGACAAGGCCAGCAGGCGCAAACCCCCACAGGCAAGCAAACTGACAAATCCAAGCCTAACTTGAAAGGTTAGTAGCAAACAGCCAAGAGACGTTTTTTACAGACACCAATTGCTCATATATTCATTGAGTTTTTCTGCAGCATCAGGCCTTAATCTGTGGAACAGACTCTGCCTGGCTCAAAAAGTCACACGCCAAGGGGCCTCTCCTTTAAATGTGGGCCGCTGCTGAGGGGCTGGATTCATCCAGTGTTTTAGCTGCAGATCCAGCCGTTTATCCAAGTCCTCAGCATTTTCCCATGTTTTCCTTCCATTTATCAAATAGGTCATTAAGCCCAGACTTTTTATCCCATCGCTCCAGATCCAATCACTGGGCTGCCTGTGATAAAGGTTTGCTTTCAAAGTAGCCAAACATCTGGATTACTTCTAGATTTTCCCTGTGAACGTTGCCTAGCAACCCTAAATCCCATCGGTTCATCACATTCCATCATGACGATCAGAATATCAGCCTTTATTGAACTAGTATTGCTTTAATACCTGCAGATGTTGTTGATGAATAAAGTGCGTTTTCAGATGGTTTAGGTCAGACTGGGTTCTTCAGCCTCATGCAGTGAAGATGCAACAGAAGGAGGGACAGAGATGAAAGCTTCAGATTGATAAACCAGCTTATTCTGAAGCTCTGATTAGGATCTAAACAGATTATTCTCTGGATGTCATTGGTTGATTCTTATTGGATCCATCTGATTATTGGTTCATCTGAGGAGGAGTTTCTGTTAGCATCCACCAGAGGGCGACCCTGTAGCAGTATAAATGGGTCCAGATCCTCTGTCCTGTTGGTTAATAGAAACACAGATCAGTTCTGACCCGTTTAGCCACGCAGCAGAGAGGAGCTAACATTGTATGCTAGCAGTTAGCCCAGGAGAGAGAAGCTCCAGTTCCAGCCTTCCTTCCTCTGAGAGGAACCAGAACCAAGAAATGACTGATGGAACAGAGAGCTAGCTCACAGTTAGCGTCCACTTCACACTGCCAGCATATCGCAGCGACATACCCTGTCTATTAATGATAGATCTACGTCTCTGTTCAGTGGAAATCAGGACAGTTTAATATGGAGGCAGTCAGCTGCCTCCATATTAACATAGTTTTATCTTTAAAACCTTTAATGTTCTGGAAAGATTAGAGAGAAAGGTCTGGTTTGAGGGAAAATGGCTGCTTATCAATCATTGGTTATTGGATCAGTTAGTCATTAATTTATCCATAATTAATTCAATTCAATTCAGTTTATTTATATAGCGCCAGTTAGCATCATTAGTAGTAAACTAAAAGCCTGATCTTTGGCCTGATGCTGGATGAGGAAGAGGAGGAGATCCTCCTGGACCTGATGGGTTCAGCCAGCTCTCTGACAGACAGGAAGTAGGAAGTTAATAAAGCTTAGAGTTTTCTGGGCTGACTGAACCAGCGTGGGGCGTGGCGCCCCCGCTGGCAGCACCCTGAAACACAGGATGGAGACAGAAGGCAGCCTTCAGGGGCCTTCTAGAGGGAGGATGAGGATAGGAGGCGGGCTTATAAACCAGAGGAGTCTCCTATCACGCTGTTGACCTTCTGGTGGGGCCTCCTGTCTCCTCAGGAGATGCTGGTCCTGGCCATCCCAGCGTTCACATGTAGACTGACGTCATTGAAGCAGTGACTGAAGAGTTTGAGCTTCTAAGCTGCAGCTCTGTGGGAGCGGCCGCCTCCAGAGATGCTTCCTGCATCATCTCATGGTCTGCTGTGGTCTACAGACCTCTGCTCTAAGGACAGAATCCAGGCTGTGACTTTTTGGGCCAGGCAGTTTCTACCTGATGATCATCAGATGAACATCAGGAAAACAAACAAGAGAAGGGAAGAAAAGGGACAATTGGTCGACCTTGTAGAAGCAAAGACGTCCTTGGGGAATTTGACTACTAACTTTATTTCCCTTTTTTCTGGTGTTTGTGTGTTGGGCTGGATTAGGGCCTTCCAGCAGATATTCTAGGCTGATTCTTCCACATTCTCTCTGATCTTTAAATGTCTTCTCTCTGTAACGGGCTGATCTCACCTAAAGCTTCACTCATCACATGTAGTGGACCTGTCCTCCAGGAATGTTCTCGTCATCTCTGGAGGCTCTGGTGGCCTCAGTAGATCTGGGATTATTACTCAGCTCTGGTCTCAGCTTCTCTCCTTCCAGGTTGATGAAGTCCACCGCTTAACAAGTCTAGAGTGGAGTTTGAAGCGGGTGTTTGTTGGAACCAGGAGCAGCAGGCTGATTGTGTCCGTAGGGGTGAAGCCTCTCTGCCTGTCAGGCTGTAGATCCTGCTACCAGCAGCTGGGCTGTTGCTGTACCAGGCAGGGACCTGTGACCTGGATGATGACCTGTTGTTGTTCTCCTTTGGCTGTGAGGCCTTCCATCCTTGGTAACGTCTACGAGAACAATTCATTGGTCCAAACCAAGGTTAGCTTAGCGCCATCTATGGGCCAGGAGCTAACGGTTTCTAAAGGGTTTGTTGCCTCTTATGAACGTTTGAATTTTTATGTGGTTTCAAGGTCTTTGAAGATCTTGTTTGGTTTTTTTGAAGCTAAATGGTTTCAGGTTTTCCTCCAGACCTGTTGACTTGTTTCCTGCTCTGGATCTTTCCCTTTGACTCCAACTTGAAGTCAGCCGATGGTTCTGGATCTCCTGCAGGTCTATTAGGAGCTCCTCAGGGCTCCGTTTCAAGAAGCAGGTTTACTGAAAACTCTACGTTATTTCAACCTGAAATCAGGGAAACTCTGACTTTTTTTCCTCATCCTCTGTTGCCATAGTAACATCCTCTCAGAGCTAACCTGGTCAGCAGCAGGTTTTCCTCAGTAAACTCTGAGTCCTCTGGCTCTGCTCTCCTTACAGCCAATTTTGTGCATAAAAAAAACAAGAATGAATCATTCACTAGGTCCGTTAGACAGATTAGCTTTTAAAAACAAACATTTTGTGTCCGTTTGAGGAGGATCTTATTAAAGAATGATCGGAGTTAATTCACAAAGAATTAAGTATTTATAGGGAGAGGATTCTACAACTCAGTGACAGGATAGGAGATTACTGGTTTTTGGTTTGTTTAATATGAGCGAGATGTGGATCATTTTATTTTTAATTAGTTATATTTACAGAACATGACAAACTTCTGAGATTATTTTCAGATTACACATATAAATAATATGTGAAAATAGATTCATTAATTCCAGCGGGGAAAAGGAATTACTTAAGATTTAACCTAAATAGATTAATTGATCTACTACCAGTCAAGAAATCATCCCGTTATCGTGGCCACAGCAGCCTATGGCAAGCCGTTTTGATATATACTAGTTTTACTGA
>NW_015151246.1:299857-301777 GCF_000732505.1 Cyprinodon variegatus | reverse complement strand
AGACTCTAGGCTGGATCCGTTTAGACTCTAGGCTGGATCCGTTTAGACTCTAGGCTGGATCCGTTTAGACTCTAGGCTGGATCCGTTTAGACTCTAAGCTGGATCCGTTTAGACTCTAAGCTGGATCCGTTTAGACTTTAAGCTAAATCCGTTTAGACTCTAGGCTGGAGTTTGTTAAACCTGCTTCATGAAACCTGAAGGAACGTCTGGGTGGAGCACATCTCCACCAGAGGTCAGAGTTGTCTGGCGTCTCCAGCACCACATCAGCTCTGATAGCAGAGGACTGTTGTCATGGCAACAGAAGAAGCTGACCATCATGAAGGACGGGATGTAGATGGTTCCTACTTTGATTGATGGAGGTGTTGATATTCCACCATCAGGATCACCTCCTGGCCATAGCTGGATGGATGGAGGTTAGAGCCTCCACCTGTTTCCCTTCTCTCCCCTTCCAGAGGAGATGATGATGATGATGATGATGATGATGATACGCCCAGCCACCCAGAGCTGTCTGAGTATTCCTGCAGATAGCAGAACCTATCCTCAACTGCTGGCTGCCTGGTTAGATCCATGGGAGGAGGTGCTGGATGGAGACAGCAGGAGGACAGGAAGCTTGCTGTCCTCATGGCTCCTTCAGTCCTGATGTCAGCAGCAGATTGATGGAGCTCTGCTATCTGATGCTTTCATCAGTTTGGCTCCAGAAACTCCCAGCATGCTCTGCTCTCTAGGAAGCTCCCCCCCCATGGATAGGGAGACGCCATCTTTGCTGCGCTCTGTTGGTCCAACCATGAGACCTGCTCTTCTACCATGTCCTCTCGCTCTCTGTCCATCTCTGTCTGTTTATTGGTCTGTCTCTCTGTCTGTCTCTCGGTCTTTCCATCGGTCTGTCTCTGTCTGTCCATCTCTGTCTCTCTCTCTCTGTCCATCGGTCTGTCTCTGTCCATCTGTCTGTTGGACTTCCTTGTCCTCCAGAGGACCTCGTCTCTGACTGATGACCTCCTCTGTCTGTTCTCGTCTGCAGGGTTCTAAGTCACCGCCTCCCCGCCCCGATCTGCTGTTGGTTGCCAGGACAACCTGATGTCTCTTCCTGGACGAGCGACGGTCTTCTCTTCCATCATCACTATCTATGTAACGGAGCGTATAGATCTACAGGCAGCTGTGTGATCTATATTTTCATGTGTATAAATCATAAGATTCCAGTTGGGAAATGTTTGGGCTTTTCTTTCCCCCCCTCCATCAGTTTATCGACCTTTGACCCTCTGCAGACGGTGGGAAGGTATTTTCTGTCTGAGGTAACAGATCCTTTCTTCTTCCTCACTACTAAATGATTTCATCCTTTTACCAAATGAAAGGTAAAACATGTTAAACTGTCCTTTCTGTTCCTGAATGAATAAATGACACAAACCCTGGATGTTGAGTTTAAACTTTTTTTGTTGTTTTTTTTTTTTTTTCTTTTTTCCTATGGTGAATAGTTTGCTTGTTGATATAAGAAGCAAGACAGCAGTTGGTAGAATGATACTTTTGCTCTCTCCCTTTCTCTAGAAGTATGATTTATTAAATCTGTTGTAAAATGGTCTTCAGAAATGCCAATAAAAACGTTACTAAACTCAGAAAGTCTTCATCTTATTTTCCTGTCCTGCTTATTAGTCCTCCATGGATCCTCTGTCTGCTGAGCTCCATGATCTGGAGATCCTGCTCTGCTTCTAGGGTTAGCGTATCTTTGAGTTTTTAGCTCAAAAATAGAACTGCAATCGTCACTATAGATCAGTTCAGTGTTCCTGACGTCCCAGACCTTCGGCCCTCCTGGTGCAGCTAATCTGGTCAGAAATAGAATGAAGCAGAATGATGAAAAAGGGGTCCCTATTTCCTCCAGCAGTCTAAGCCTATAGCAGCATAACTATAGAGACAGCTCAGGATAACCTG
>NW_015151246.1:296197-297844 GCF_000732505.1 Cyprinodon variegatus | reverse complement strand
GCAACTCTGCATTAAACCAAGGAGCAAGCTTTCTATTTTTAACGGTTTCCTTTTTCAAAGGAGCTGCGTTGTCTAAGGCAGAGAACTAGCAACCCCATCAACAAAATCATCAACCTTTGAAGGGGAATAAACTAACAAACACATTAGGTGTTCAAAACAGGCAGCCTGTCCTTCAGACCAGGATCCAATCAAAGAATGATGGGCATGAATTCACAGAGAATGAAATATTTCTAGGAAGAGGATTATCAGAGCGCATCTAGATGTCCTTTCTATTCTGAAAGTTCTCAGCGCTACCGTTTCACCTCCTAATCCGTCCCAGACATCCAGACCTGATCCGTCCTCATTAGCAGCCTACAGACTTCTTTAACACAACTGGATTATATTAGGGAGAGAACATTGATGGCTGATAACAGCATCATAGAAAACACCTGCAGTCAGACAGACACTGAGTATTTACTGGAAGAGGAGGAACCCATGAGACGATGAACAGGTCCTCCCTGATAGAACGATTCTAGACTCCATCTCCACCTGCTGACAGGCGATTTCACCTAAACAGATACAATGATCACCACCATTCCACATATACTAGTTAACCCAGATAATGTTATCTTGGTCACAGGCTATGGCAAGCCGTGATGATATAAGTTTGACTGAATATGTATGTAATGCTTAGAAACTAGTCCATGTATTTGTTATTTCAAGGCTGGACTATTGTAATTCTTTACTATCAGGAAGTAGAATGGGAGGCAGATCTTTTAGTTATCAGGCTCCTCTCCTGTGGAACCAACTACCAGTTTTAGTCCGTGAGGCAGACACCCTGTCTACTTTTAAGGCTAGGCTTAAAACTGGTCTCAGATCTGCTTTCCCGAGGCCATTCTACATCCATTGAGGACGACCTTGGGCATCCTGGTTGGAGTAAAACTCACATCCATGCCCACCTGCCTGTCTGGTCTCCAAGCAGTGGCTGCAGTCAGGAGGCTTATTGTAGCTCGGGCAGATCCCTGGAAGACTTTCAGACCAAATGATTTATTTCTGATCCTCGTCTCAACTTCTTAAAAACACCTGAAAAAATACACAGCTTCAAAAACCATGAGTCGATCACTAGTTGCTCTATCGGATATTTTTTCTTCTTTTTTTGTGGTATTTGTCACAACTGACTCTCCTTTGTCGGTGTACTCAGGATAACACAGGCCTGAAATTACATGTTCATATTTCTGTTTTTTTTTGTAACCCTACTGGCATTTGTTATTCTCTGTGTGTTTTCTGATGTGTGCCAGACGGTGGCAGGCCTAGTGACCAGGGCTCCGTTATCATGAAGCAGGTTTAACAAACTCAGATTCAAATCCTTAATTCTAAATTGATCTAGCCTAAAGTCGAGAACTATGAGTGATCGGGATTGTAAAAGCTGCTATCAATCACTTAAATCAACTTTAACTAGGTCCACTAGTCTATTAACCTAAACCAATATGCATGGTCTGGTTGTTACATGTCAGATATGTCGGTCATTGACCTTAACCAAGGAACCTTCCAGTAGAACTGCAGTCAGTCCCTGGACTGGCATGGCTATCACTGCCCCTACATAGTTAGCATGGCTATCACTGCCCCTACATAGTTAGCATGGCTATCACTGCCCCTACATAGTTAGCA
>NW_015151246.1:294327-295020 GCF_000732505.1 Cyprinodon variegatus | reverse complement strand
CAGATGAAGATGAAGAATAAAAACATAGCTCTATTATATAGAACCTGTTCATCTTCTCATGGGTTCCTCCTCATATTGATCGTGGAACAAACTACCCCTTGACATCCACACCACTACTGACCTCAGCCTTTTAAAAAAAAAAAAAAGCTTAAGACCCACTTTTTTAAATGAGCATTTAATTCTGAGTAGGGTAATACTGTCTCTTAGATGTCCTCTTTCTGTGTGCTCCTTTCTATGCACTTCTGGAAGGCTTTTAATGTCCTGCAGCGCTGCACCACTACAGCACTTTTAATCTGTATGTTTTATATGTGTTATGTGTTGTTTTATGGCTTTGTTGTAAAGCACTTTAAATACCATTTGGCTATTGTAAAGGGCTATACAAATAAACTGCATTGATTGATTGATTGAGTCTCTTTTTCACAATAAATAAATGGCTGTTTGCACCGACGCTTCAGATGTTATCATCCCAATAAATGGTCGTTATTAGCAGCCATCAGTCCCATAGAATGGCTTCAGATTGGGCCATTAGGCTCACCAGGTTGTTATCATTGAGGGAATCCTAATCCTAAAGTAATTCCTTTTCCCCGGTGGAATTAATGAATCTATTTATGTGTAATCTGAAAATAATCTCAGTAGTTCTTCATGTTCTGTAAATATAACAAATTAAAAATAAAATGATCCACATCTCGCTCA
>NW_015151246.1:289748-292379 GCF_000732505.1 Cyprinodon variegatus | reverse complement strand
TCTGACCACTTTCTAATAACCTTCAGGATTACTTTAACAGAGTTCTCCTCCCCCAAAAGAAGGTTCAATTTTAGCAGATCATTATCAGATCATCGGCACCACACAATTATCTTATTTTAAGGTTAAAAATCTTCATTCCATTGGAAGATGATCTTATTTATCGACTCAAATTAAGGTTAAATACTCTTTTTTTAAGAAGTTATTACTAACCTTTAGATACTTTTTGCAATCTAAGTGGGAAACTGGAACACTATCCCCTTTAACCTTGTGTCAGTCAGACCTCAGAGCCTAGAGCCCGGAGATTAACGGAATGCTGCATAATTCCCTTCAAGAAATAAAAAACAACAAAAAACAGAAACCCTAACCTCTGCTGATCAAACACGTCATCAGCCGTGTAGCTGGGGTTGGATGATGATTTCTTCCAGTGGCACTGTCTGCCCAGGACTTGGTATGTGGACTTGCAGTACCATGTTGGGATACGGATCAAGTACCAGCCAGTATTTGAATAAAAAAGCATCATCTCCTTCTAACTCCGTCACAAACAGATCCCTGCCTCTGCATTTGGGCCCTCAAACCACAACCAAACCCTGACACAGTTAATAATTACAATGCTTGTGAATAGTCCCACACATTCTCATCTTCATATTTGGATCTTGTGCTGACATACGGCATAGAATGTGAAGAAATAACAGTTTTTCCTCACAACCCTGTCCTCTCTGACCACTTTCTAATAACCTTCAGGATTACTTTAACAGAAGGTTTCACTTTAGCAGATCATTATCAGATGATGCAGTTATAAAATTGAAAGAATCACTTTCTTATGTAGCTCACACAGGTCCCCACCAGGTGACATTTCCCCTGGAAGGATTCACCACAAAATGAAGATGATGGACAACAGTGAGAATCCTTTTCCTCAGACTGATAAACACCAACAGGAAGTCTTGAGTCAGAAGATCCTTTCTTATTTGGTACATTCCAACGCACCCTCAGAGAAAAAAAAAACTTTTTTTAACTTTAACATTAGCCTGTGTTTACGCCCCTGACTGGAATGTTTTTAAATTCATTAACCCTTTTCCGTCATCTCTATATCTGGACACCCATCAGCTCATATTAGCAGGTGTCTCATTTTGTCCAATTCCCTTAAATTCTGGTCTCAGGTCCAGAAACATCAGCTTCCGTGTCACTTCCTGTCTCAGCCACGTGTTTCCAGCCCGTCTTCCAGAGGATGCCTTCAACTTACGGGAGATTATTGGGCTAACAGATGGTTTTCCTTAGACAGAAACTTTGAATCAGTCTGACTGGTTGATGAGATGTTATAGAAATAAACTGAATAGAATCGATTGAGTTTGTCGTTTCTTTCCTTGTAAAATGCTCTGGATGTGGTTTGGATCATTGAGGACTTCCTGTTTTGGTTTGTATTTTCTCCTTCTAACCCAGATAAAGTTTATTTCCTGTATTTTAGGCTTTGCTAAATTTTTCATTTAAAACTGAGAACAATAAATAAACTTTGATGGAGAAACAAACAGTTTTGTAATTTTTATTGTTTTATTAAGCTCAGAGTAAAAAAATGCATCGAGTAGGAATGATGGAGGGAGGGAAGAACAGAATATTTTCCCTTATTTGGACACGGAGACCAGGATTAGTCTGGCCGGGCCCCTTGGCCCCTCAGCACCCCCCCTAGGTCTGCTACTGCTGCTGGACCGAGGAATGAACCTGGAGTTCTGATCAGAATGAGGAGGAAAAGGAGGACAGAGAATGGGGGAGGAGGAAAGAGGGAGAGGAGGAGGAGAAGGGGGGGTAAAAAGAGGAGGCAGAGAGAAGGAGGTGAAGGGAGGAGAAGAGGAGGGGGAGAGGGAATGAGGAAGAGGAGGAGGAGGAAGTAGGAAAGGGAGAAGATGAGGAGGAGAAGGAAGGAGGAAGAGGGGAAGGCGGACAGAGGGGAGAAAAAGAGGAGAAAGAGATGAAGGGGGGAAGAGTAGGAGGAGGTGGAGGAAAGAGGGAGAGGAGTAGGAGGGGGAGGAAGCTGAGGAGGAGGAAAGTCGGAGAGGAGTAGGAGGAGGCAGAGGAAGAGGAGGAAGGAGAAGAGAGGGAGAGAAGGAAAGGCGGGAAGGAGGGAGAGGAAGAGGAGGAGGAAGTGGAGGAAAGAGGGAGAGGAGGAAGAGGAAGACAGAGAGGAGGAGGGGGGGGGAGAGAATGAAAGGGAGGAAGGAGGAGCAGGAAGGAGGAGTCAAAGGAGGAAGAGGAGGGGGAGGATCCTCCCTCTGGGTTTTCCGATGGTTGATGGAGGCAGAATGAAGTGAAGCTGAAAGCTTTGATGTTAGAAGGAAACATGAGAAAAAATGAAACTATTTTCTTTATTCTGGGACATCAAAGGAAAGTCAGGCAGCCATTTTTTCCTGCAGCTCCTGGATCCGGTGAGAAGCCTCGCCCCCAAGATCAGTATTTCCAGGAATCCCCCGATCTGAGAAGTGAAGGGATTCCTGGGAAAACTGGACCCCAGAGAAGAGGGAGTGAAAAGATCCTCCATAGACCCGTTCCTCCATGGCAGCTCCATCCGTTTCTCCATGGCAGCTCCACCCGTTCCTCCATGGCAGCTCCATCCGTACCTCCATCGCAGCTCCACCTGCTCCT
>NW_015151246.1:286723-288026 GCF_000732505.1 Cyprinodon variegatus | reverse complement strand
AGGAATCTCCTGATGTTGCTGCAGCAGGAGATGTTTCCTAAGGAATCTCCTGATGTTGCTGCAGCAGATGTTCCCTCAGGAATCTCCTGATGTTGCTGCAGCAGGAGATGTTTCCTCAGGAATCTCCTGATGTTGCTGCAGCAGACAGACTGGAGATGTGAGCAGCTATAAAAGGAGGAGAGGCTGGGAGGAAAAGTCCCAGTTCAGATTGATCCCAGTCTCTCCTTTTTTGGCCACGTTGGGACGGCGAGTGTTTATGCAGACTGTGATAAGAGTCAGAGGCATCTCCTGCAAATCCAAACATTACCTTATATGGTCGTTCCTCTGGTTCTTTAAATCAAACACAGGAAGCTGGCTGCCTTCCCTGATCACAGGATTTCTGTTCTGGTTTCCAGCAGAACCAGGCGGTCCGTTTTCTGACCAGCGGTCTGATGAAGGCAGAGGTGACCTCTGTGACCTCTGTGACCTCAGTGACCTCAGTGACCTCAGTGACCTCAGCTTCACCAGCGACGCTCGTGTGAATTTCTTCCCTCTGATGTTTGTGTAAAGCTCATTTTCACGTGGGTTCACTCTAACCTCTGTCCTCCCAGCATCCTCTGCTCCCCCCCCCCCCCCCCATGTGAACGCCATTCTGGGAATGGCAGCCTCGCAGTCCCATGGGGGAGGGGGGGTCGGGGGTTATGGGAAAGCCTTCAGACTGGAGAACTTCCTCCCGTCTGACGGCCTAGCAGTACCGCTAGCTTAGCTGAGGGAGCTGGGTTTGTTCGGGGGGGGCAGAAGGAAGATGGAGGTTTAGAAGTTCTCCAGAACATTTGGATTAATGCAGCTGATTTATATCATTAAATAAATGAATACCATTAAATGACCCATCAGGGGCTGGGCTCCCCAATCAGAAACCAGTAAAACCAGTAACAGCCTCACCTTCAGACCGGTTCTGATGGATCAGACGAACGTCACTGATTGGAGGCGCTGAAGCTCGAATTCTCCTTTAATAAACGTAGAAGAAACACTTGGAGTGAAGGAGTGAGGAGGATGGAGGAGTGAGGATGATGGAGGAGTGAGGAGGATGAAGGAGTGAGGAGGATGGAGGAGTGAGGAGGATGGAGGAGTGAGGAGGAACGAGGACTGAGGAGGATGAAGGAGTGAGGATGATGATAGAGTAAGGAGGATGGAGGAGTGAGGAGGATGGAGGAGTGAGGATGATGGAGGAGTGAGGAGGATGGAGGAGTGAGGAGGATGGAGGAGTGAGGAGGATGGAGGAGTGAGGAGGATGGAGGAGTGAGGAGGATGGAGGAGTGAGGAG
>NW_015151246.1:279685-280854 GCF_000732505.1 Cyprinodon variegatus | reverse complement strand
GTCACTAATGATATTCTCATGGAGTTCTACCTGTCCTGCTCATCCTGATCAGTCTCTGTCTCAGCTTTTAGCGGCATTCCCATCGTCTCTGCTGGTGGGAACATCGGAGCGTTTCATCTCAGGACCCTCCCAGTTTAATACGGCAGCAGGACCAGACATTAATGAACGCGGCTGCTGTTCAATGGAAAAACAGGTGGACCTGTAGACACGGTGGAACAGTGGTTAGTATCCATGACCCAAAAACCCAGGCCTTAGTCCTCCATCTGGCTGGGAGCAGAGGGGACCAGGAAACACATCTAAGGTCACATACTACTACTCTGCCCCAATATAGAGGGCCAGGGACCGGCGGGAGGGCCCATAAGCCAGCCAGCCACAGGGCCGAAACCGACCAACATGCCCCATGGACCCCAGACCCCCCCCCATCCTGTCCATCAAAAAAAGAAAACGCCTGCACGCGCCATGCAGAACCCCCACCCGAGACAAAGCCCCCACCAGGGGACGGCACAGATCAGGACCGAGACAGGGAACCAGACCCGAATCCCTTCTAAAATCCTCTTCTCTCCACCACCACCCCCTGCCCCCCCACTGGAGATGTGATCCCTCCCCTACATTAACACTCAAACCACTCACCACACAAGCGACAAAAAACATCCAGGCCGAGATCATTCCCCCTCCCTCCCCTTCCCCCACTAGCAGAGTGTAAACCCCTGAAGGGGTAAGCATCTGCCATAGGTGTTAATGTCCGTGCCCCCCAGTCCAACAGGCCCCCCAGCACACCAGAGGCAGGGCCGGACAGTCGGGTGTACACCGGCCCAGACCCCAAGCAGCATTCCCCACAGAACCCGAACCCCCGATGCCCCGCCCGAGGGCAACGCGCCCCAGGGACCCCAGACCCCTGGACCCACCCAGCAGCAGCACAGCTACCAGGCCAGTAGCCCACGTCCGCTACCGTGGAACCCCCCGAGAGCCCCACATGCGGCCACCATAGGACCCAAGGACCCCC
The DNA here is from genome assembly GCF_000732505.1 of Cyprinodon variegatus. Classification (NCBI taxonomy): domain Eukaryota; kingdom Metazoa; phylum Chordata; class Actinopteri; order Cyprinodontiformes; family Cyprinodontidae; genus Cyprinodon; species Cyprinodon variegatus. Next base: position 279,851 of record NW_015151246.1, on the reverse strand, counting down.
GGACCAGCCCCCGCGCCCTGTAGGATGCGCCCCACAACCCCCCACTACACTAGGTGATGGAGCCGATCAAAGGAGCCCAGAGAGATCGGTCTGATGGGGATGCAGATGCTGTCTCAAGATTAATATGATCCAACAACAGATCTCTGTACTGATTGATGTTGAGTTT
>NW_015151246.1:270458-276570 GCF_000732505.1 Cyprinodon variegatus | reverse complement strand
TGGCATGCTTTTTAATGCTTCCTGAACTTTTATTATTCTAGATGTCGACATGCAGGGATTAAATACATTTAGTTTCCTATGGGGCCGGGTTGGCTCCAGGGGTAGAAGATGGCGCACCATGTTTGCTGGTGGAGAAGCAGCTGAGAAAAAAAAGTGTTGATTCAAGAATTTCCTCCTGAAGGTTCTGAGATGCTAACTGTTTGTCCCAGATCTGACCAGCCTCCATCCCTCTTAATGGAAGGAGGCGTCTGGTGGACCTTCAGCCTCCATCCTGGGCAGCTCTGTATTCCTGGGAGGAAGATGGAGGCTGAAAGGAGCAGAGCAGCAGGAGACTCTGCAGACTGACTGTGTTTACAGTCTGTGACAGAGGGCCCCGTCAGAACGCCGGCTCTCATGGTTTGATGGTGACTCGGCTGCACATCGTTCCCTCCTGTCAAAGCAGGAAGAGCAAAGTGGAGCGTTAGCAGAAGGAGCTGCTTCTGCTGCAGGAAGCTGCCAAGAACCAGAGGCTTCAGTCTGCTTTCTGTCATTCCTTCACTGCAAGGAGGAGGTTTAAAGAAACATTTACATTTCAGCAGTTCCATGTTCAGGTGAACATTTCATCAGCACGGATGGAGGAGGGGGGGTTATTACAGAGGGGTCACAGACTTCCTGTTTAGAGAAGGTGACAGGAAGCAGATACAGAAATAGGAAGGATTATATCCAGGACTTCATCCTGCAGCAGACGGACTTATAGATCCATTCTAGATCATTTAAGCCTAAAGGCTGATTGATGGTGTCTATTTTTAATCTGGCATTGTCTGAGTATCTTTGCTGAATATTGTTTTGCTTTATGAAGCGTTGCAAATGTTGCAGAGCAAAGCAGCGAAGTCCCCAGGACGAAGCAGCAGTTTTGATACATTTACAGCCAGAGATTCTAACTCCACTCCTGATGCAGCTGAGCGCCCCACAGGCTGCGCTCCTTCCCCTGGAGGCTCCGCTCCAAACTGGCTCTTTGAAGCAGAGCCAGTTTGGAGTGGAGTTCTGCAGGAGGAGTGGAAATAATCGGAGCGACCTGAATGCTACCAACACATACCAGAACATTAGACTGGAAGGGCTGCTGAGGTCAAAAGGTCAAACTCCTGCGTTTAGGTTCTGGTTTCTGGTCCAGAGTCTGAAACCATCCAATCTGAGCAGCTGGAGGGCGGGGCCTAATGATGTCATCATCATCAGGCCCTTTCCAGGGTTCTGTGGCCCTGTAGGGCTGCTGTCCTGGAGGTGTTAGAGGTTTTCAGCTGTGCTGGAGCAGAGAAACCCCTAAATCTTCCAGGGCAGCGTCCCTCCAGGACGGGTGATGGGGATGCCTGCAGTACAGCATCCTGACGGGCCGCCCAGACCCAGCAGAAGAAAAGGAGACGACAGGTTGATCTGTGGAAATCAGGGAGCATTTATTGATGGGGAGGGGAAAAAAGAAAAGAAAAACTTCCTGAATGAGATTGTCTCCATGATCAATGCCGGACTGTGAGGAACCATTAAACACCAAACCATGATGTCGTCATGGAAACAGAGCAGGTGGAGCATCGATGGCTTGCTAACAGAGTAGCTACACAAAACAAACCAACTTTTTATTCTCATTTAGATGAACTCCTGTTTTTTTTTATTAACATCAAGAATGTTAACCCTTTAGTTAGATCTGAGCTCGTTAGATCTGAGCGAGCTAGATCTGAGCGAGCTAGATCTGAGCTAGTTAGATCAGTTTGTCCAGCCGTTGACCATCAGGGGAAACGGCTCTAGATGTAGTCGTCCTCCACAGGCTCTCCCGGCATGTCGCAGTGATGGAGGAAGAGCACCACCACCCTCTGGAACACTCCTCTCCTGCTCTGCCTGCTCTCAGAGATCTCCTCGCCGATGGTCTCCATGCAGATGTCAGCGGAGAGCTGCCCCTTCCTCCTGGGAGCGTAGATGGTTGCTAACAGAGGAGAGGAGGAGCCATCTTTAGGATTCCTGATCAGGTTCTAGAAGCCACCATCTAAGCCACCACTCACTGCTTTCGTCATCCTCAAAGTCACAGCGCGCGTAGCCGTTTGGGTCGGCGGCCCTCAGAGTCCTCAGCCAGGGGAAGTCTGTGATCATGCTGTAGGGGGCGCCATCCACCACTCCTGAAAAATAAAAGAAAATCTTCCTGAAGGCCTCTGCAGAACGACACCAGGAAAGGTCAAAGGTCAATCAGTGGAGAGATAAACAAGACGACCTTTCAATGGGAGGAAGACGTTCCGCCTTAAAATAAACAGATAAAATAGACACTGCAGCTGTTTTTTTTTTAAATTTAGGTTCTTTGGTAAAGTCACTAACGGTTTCTATGGTGATTTAAAGATAACGACCCTCAACATCAAGCTGAAACTATGGAAATAAATGAAATAAAAATGTTATTGAATGAAGCTTCAACAGTCAACAACCGTCAGAAAAACGGCTGATTTATTCCCTCACTGCTGATCAACAGCATTTTAATCCATCAGGTGTGTTTACTCCTTTTATTTATCAATAGATAAAGATGTTTCAAATTACAGATCATCAATTTTATGATTTCTATTATTTCGTCATGTATTTTATCAGCAGTCTGGGTGTGAAAACTTTCCAGCACAGCTGTGCTTCAAATTACCCTCTAGCGTGTAGATGCCCCGCCCCCAGGGGTATTTGGGATACTTCTTCACATCATCCTCCCTTCTGGTGGTTTCTGGGAAAAACTCGTACTTGATCAACTCCCTGAGGAACAGACAGATGAAAAGCAGTCAGCCAGTCAGTCATCCAGTCAGTCATCCAGTCAGTCAGTCAGCCAATCAGTAACCCATCCAGTCAGTCATCCAGTCAGTCAGTCAGTCAGTCAGTCAGCCAATCAGTAACCCATCCAGTCAGTCATCCAGTCAGTCAGTCAGCCATCCAGTCAGTCATCCAGTCAGTCAGTCAGTCAGTCAGTCAGTCAGTCAGTCATCCAGTCAGTCAGTCAGTCAGTCAGTCAGTAGCTGTGTTTAGAAAACCACAGGAATGTTTCAGGTTAACAGCATAGAAACAGGATTCCAGATCATACAGGTCTGCTCTGTGTTCCAGTAGACTGCTGGTTTCACAGCAGCTCGTTCTGATCCAGGATCAGCAGGTGGCGCTCTAACTCCTCCCCCCGCAGTCAGGGATTCCCACCATACTGGAACATGGAGATATCTTCTGCTTGTTCTGGATCTGTTATTAAAATCCAATCTGTTTCCTCTACATCTTTACCTTCCATGTCCAGAAAGCCACGGTCACTACCCGATCTGTCCTGGAAGCACCATCCGTCCTGCGCATGTGGGAACACAATAAGATCGGGACAGCCGAAAATACTGAAAAGAATGGTCAACTATATCGTCTGGGAAATACTGAAGACTTTTCTGGAAGAAATGGAAACGTGACGTCATCATCGGAGACGCTCAGAGTCACAGTAACGTTCCAAAGGATATTTCGGTACTTTATTTTGTATTGCTTTTTTTGAGTTTTTAAATATACATTATTTGCTCCCTCTGCCATATAATCTGTAAAACTCCCTGCATAATTATAATAAAGCTATTTATAAGCATGAAACAAGCGTAACACTATGGTGATAGCCGTACTGCTCCACTTGTGAAAGTAAAATCTGTTGGGCTCTTTTTGGCATCAAGACAATTATTCTTATTGCCACGTCACCAGATAGGACACTGTAAAAAAAATGCATTATTTGCACAAAAAAAATAAAAGATAAAAAAAAAATCAAAATAAACCCCTGCCAGAAAAAGACAAAAGAAGAAAAAAGTAAGAAATGATTCTGTTCACGCAGGACGGATCGTGCTTCCGGGACGGATCGGGTAGTGACCGCCTCTTTAACCTGAGCAGAGCTAATGCTAACCGTAGCTGCTAATGCCTGCAGGAAGTGCGCCATCTTTTATTTTATGATGTCGTCTATTTGTGAAGATGACTCGCTGCTCCAGGTCAGGAAGGTTTTCGTTTCTATTGTTTCAGCGGCAGCTAGCTATGCAGGAAAAAACGCAAACATTAAATGGCGTGTGATGCGTCCCGTCATGAATGCTTACTGGCAGATGTTGGCTATGGTGTCCATCCAGCTGCGAATGCGAACTTTGTTGCGTATATTTGGCGGGTTGCTGAATTCATGAACGACAGCAATGTGATAAGGATAAGGTCCCTGGAAAAGCTGGCGCTCCAGGGCGACGGAGTCAATCTGAGGACAGAGAAGGGCACAGGTTACCATGGTAACACCATCTAAGGTCAGACCGTGGAAACATCAACATCATGATTTTGAATGTTATTCAAAATACGTTTTTAAGTATCTAAAACTGCATTTTGGATAGGCATTATTATAATTTAGATATCTGAAATTCCAATTTAAAAAGTCTTTTTTGATGTCAAGAATTGGATTGTTGGACATCTGTAATGTTATATTCATTTTTGATATCATAAATAGTAATTATGACTAGCAGTAATTCTATTATAGAGATTTGATATTAGAGTTCATCCTCATCAGAATTCCTTTTTAGATAGAAGAGAATTTGTATTTTAGATATGAAAATATGGTCATTCTATTTTAGGTTAGGAAGAATGTTATGTTAGATATCTGGAAGAAACAGCCCAATACAAATGAATGGGAAACGTGACGCCATGTGTCCTAGTAAGAATTACATTACAGGTAACTGAATATTTTGATGAGGAAGAAATGCTTTTGAGACATCTGGATTACATATTCAGTCAAGGTAATAAATATCTAAATGGCTTGCCATAGTTCTGAGATGCTGTCAAGGAGAAGTTTGAAGCTGGATTTGGATCCATATAGATTTTCCATCTTTAAACATCCCAGTGAGATCTGAGCAGAGATAATACTGAACTGGAAGGAGAATCAGATCAATGGGAATCTATGGAGACCTGCCGTCCCTCTGGATGAACTGCAGAGGTCTACATCTGAGGATGGACACTCTGTCCAAGGGACAACAAACCAGTCTGTGCTGCACAGATCTGGCCTTAATGGAAGGAAGACATTCCTGAAAGACATCCATGAAAAGTTCCCGCCAGCCTCCTGAGAGACACGGCAAACATGGAGGAAGGAGCTCTGCTCAGATGGAACCAACAATTATGTAAAAGAAGCACGGCTGATCACCCTGAACACACCATCCCCACTGTCAGACATGGTGGTGGCAGCATCATGGTGTGGGCCTGCTTTTCTTCAGCGGGGACAGAGAAGATGTTTGAAAATGATGAGAGGCTGGATGGACCCATACATAGGAACATTCTGGAATAAAACCTGCTGGAGTCTGCATAAGAGCAGAGACTGGGACGGAGATTTATCTGATCCAGAACCTGAAGCAGCATCTAGAATGGAACGCTTCAGTTCTACAGTTCTGCAGAGACGATCAGAAGCATTTCCACTAACCTGATGCATGGGACGCATGTAGATGATTCGATTTCTCTCAGGAGGCATTCGGAGGATTTGGTCCAGAACCTGCTCCATGTCCAGCTTCTTACACTGAGCAAAGTCAAACCTGTTCACTATGGGGGCGCGCTCTATCTTCAGGTGCTTCAGAACACGACACCTGGTGGCTGCAGAGAGGGAGAGAACAGAAACAGACTTTTTAGGACCAGAGACGACTGGACTGCAGAAAAGCTTCATTATTCATTCTGTCAATAATCCTCAGAGGAGAAGAAAAGAATCTGGTTTATTTATTCAGAAAACGCATCAGAGTCTTTCCTTTCCAAAATGGAAGAAAGAGGCAGAATCTGGACGGACCAATCACAGCAGAGGAGGCTAACGCCACTTTATGCCTTAACAATAGAGTTAAATGTACTAGAGGAGCAGAAACTCAATGAGGACCAGCAGCAGTAGAACTTCACTATATATCATAAATACAGTTATGAGATAAAACCCTGACAGGCCAGGAAGCAGACCAGGAAGCAGACACGGAAGGAAAGCAGACCAGGAAGCAGACACGGAAGGAAAGCAGACCAGGAAGCAGACACGGAAGCAGACCCGGAAGCAGACCAGGAAGTGAAGCAGACACGGAAGCAGACCCAGAAGCAGACCAGGAAGCGAAGCAGACCAGGAAGCAGACCAGGAAGTGAAGCA
>NW_015151246.1:264052-269843 GCF_000732505.1 Cyprinodon variegatus | reverse complement strand
GACCAGGAAGCAGATACGGAAGCAGACCAGGAAGCAGACCAGGAAGCAGATACGGAAGCAGACCAGGAAGCGAAGCAGACCAAGAAGCAGACCAGGAAGTGAAGCAGACACGGAAGCAGACCCAGAAGCAGACCAGGAAGCGAAGCAGACCAGGAAGCAGATACGGAAGCAGACCAGGAAGCGAAGCAGACCAAGAAGCAGACCAGGAAGTGAAGCAGACACGGAAGCAGACCCAGAAGCAGACCAGGAAGCGAAGCAGACCAGGAAGCAGATACGGAAGCAGACCAGGAAGCAGACCAGGAAGCGAAGCAGACCAAGAAGCAGACCAGGAAGTGAAGCAGACACGGAAGCGAAGCAGACCAGGGAGCAGACACGGAAGCAGACCATGATGCAGACCACGAAGTGAAGCAGATCAGGAAGCAGACCCGGAAGCAGACCCGGAAGCAAAGCAGACCAGGGAGCAGACACGGAAGCAGACCACGAAGCAGACCAGGAAGCAGACATGGAAGCAGACCCAGAAGGCAGAACCAGAAGCAGCCCAGGAAGCAGACACAGTATCAGACCAGGAGCGGTAATGAAGGTGCGTTAGGTGACCTCCAGGCACTGATGAAACGGTGATGCGCATATTGGAGGAGAAAAGACGGCAATATGGACCAGATGAGCAGCCTGCCAACCATTCAGTCGCCCTCTAGTGGAGAACACAGAAACTTCATGATGAACGATCATTATGTGAAAAGGACCTGATCAGATCAAGAGGCCTGAGGTCCCTGGATCAGAGGAGGACATGGTGGTACCAGGCTGGGGGTGTGAGAAGTTAACGGGCCAGCCACACTAAGTAGATCACTGAGCTTAAACGGCCTCATGCAGCCTCTAGTTATCCTCCAATGATCTAACCGCCCACAGACAGGAAGCGCTTCAGTGTTTTCCTTCCCATCTTTACAGAAACATTTATGAGTGTTTTTTCCTGATCCTGTTGTTGTAGGATCTGATCAGGGGAAAACTGGGACCACAGCTATACGGCCTGCTGATAATCTGGACCAATATTAGCTTCTCCTGTCTGATGATAATCTGGACCAAGGTTAGTTTCTCCTACCTGCTGATAATCTGGACCAATATTAGCTTTTCATGTCTGCTGATAATCTGGACCAATGTTAACTTCTCCTGTCTGCTGATAATCTGGACCAATGTTAGCTTCTCCTGTCTGCTGATAATCTGGACCAATGTTAGCTTCTCCTGTCTGCTGATAATCTGGATCAATATTAGCTTCTCCTGTCTGCTGATAATCTGGACCAATGTTAGCTTCTCCTGCCTGCTGATAATCTGGGCCAATATTAGCTTCTCCTGTAGCTGCTGATAAAAGCAAGCGCTGGTGGATTGGTCGCTGCGTACAGCAGCCCCGCCATGAGCTCACCTGAAGCACATGCAGCGCTGCTCCCTCCATCTGCAGCCATTGCTCATCTTTCATTTGATCTGTTAGTAAATATTTATTTTTGGTTTACATATTTCTGATCATTGTTTCATTCTTATCATGTAATCAGAGGAAGAAAAAGGAAGATTGGCTTTACGTAGAGAGAAGCCGATCCATGTGAGCAGATTCACCAACTAAACATCAGCTGATTTACTCTGATGCTTCGTTTTCCTGCAGCTCGGGCAGCCGAGTCCTGCAGCGCCGCCGTCTTTCACCATGTGTGCCGGGACCATGAGCAGAGCCTCCTGATTGGTCCATTTCTATTCAACGTTTTCATTTTAACGCTCTTTAAAGGGATAATCTTTCATACTATATCTGTTTAGTTATTTAATACGGACATTGAAGAAAACGCTTTTCCTACAGATCTGGGGACTGATTTTCATTTTTCCTCTAAACATAAAACAGTAAACCTTAAAGGAGGAAAGGTGCGGGTGGTTTCCCTTAGTTACCATGAATGAACATCATCTTGGGACAATCTTTGAGGACCAGGTCAGTGATCCCACAGTTGGTCAGAGTGATGCCCACCAGGTTCTTACTCTTCAGGGACAAAACCTGTTCGAGAACAAGAAGAAGGAAATGTCATTAAAGAAGGTCAGCCATGTTGTAAACGCAGCGAGATGTCAGCCCTCCCCTTTAATCAGCTGTGCCTCCTGCCAACGTTCATTAATAACAGGTTGAGTTAAACAATCAGCCGTTCAGTTTGGGAGCTGAACCAGAGGTCCTGCTGATGTCCTGCAGTGGGGGGAAAGTATTTGCGCCCTTCCTGATCTGTCTTTGTTCCATGTTGATCAAAGCTCTCATTGCTGTTGAAACCTTCGTGGCCCAGTGAGGAGGAGCGGTGATGGCGGGTAGGGCTGCCGCCGGCAGCAACAACTGGAATCAGGCGGCGGTGAAAATTTGCAGGGAGTCTCTTCCAGATGTGGAGGAGATTTTGTTGCATTTCAGCCACGAGACGTTTGAAGGTCAGGTTCCCGCATTTCAACAAGATTCAGCTCAGGACTTTGACTAGGCCACTCCAAGCCAGCTGCTCTGCAGGTGTTTAGGATCGTGGTGCTGCTGAAGAACCACAGATGGTTCAGCTTGATGTTCTTCTTCAGAACGCCTGGTTCCAAGCAGCCCAGAGGATGCCAAGGCCCCCAGAGGATGCCGGGGGACCCAGAGGATGCCAAGGCCCCCAGAGGATGCCGGGGGACCCAGAGGATGCCAAGGCCCCCAGAGGATGCCAGGGGACCCAGAGGATGTCAAGTCCCCCCAGAGGATGCCGGGGGCCCCAGAGGATGCCAAGGCCCCCAGAGGATGCCAAGGCCCCCAGAGGATACCAGGACCCCCAGAGGATGCCAGGGGCCCCTAGAATGCTGACATCAGAATCCCGACATCAGAATCCCACAGAAACTAAAGGCACAATCTTCTACCTGGGCTTTGGAACTGTTACGTCCAAAGGAAACATGGTGGTAATAAAACCAGAGCTCAGCTGAACCTTTAGCTTCTTAGGCTGCGTCCGACCGTCCGCCCTGACCACTACATCCCTCCATCACTATAGAGAGCGGGGATTATATAGTGAACTCTATAGTGAGCTCAGCTAACTGACCGTTCAGATAGATGATCACTACTTTTAGCTCCCGGTTGGCCTCATAACGCTGCCTCCTAACATGGAGCCTGCGCCATCTTTGATATCTATCACCGCTGTCAGGAAGCAGCAGCCGTAGGCAACGGCGGGTCGCTGTAACAACAAATCCCATGATGCTTTGCGAGAAGCGCTCTCCTAGCAAAGCATCATGGGATATATCTGCTCATCTAGTGACCATGGATGATCACTACTTTTCAAGGTGCATTGTGAGAAATTTCAAGTCCTTTACTTTTTCATCTAGTAGACGTTGGTGTCACTACCTGATCTGTTCTACCCATGCGCCAACAGATATACATCAGAGTTTCCATAAGAAATGAAGCTATGGTTCTAAAATTATTCATTTCTCTCCTTAACTCTCTAACAAATGCTAATACTCTTCTTTAGAAAATATTTTATGACTTTTTCTGAGATCATTTTGATGCTTTTTCCATTTTCTCCATTAAACAGCTTCTCTGACATCATCATGGGACACGTTCAGAGCAATAAATCTGATTAAATCACGTTTATCTGCATTCTAGTTTTTTCTCTCTTTAGATTACGCACCATATAGCATAAGGTTAACATGAAAGGAAAACATTAAACTCATAAAGACTAGACTTATGTTTAAATCCAAAGGATCTTAATGCATTTATTTTCTCAGAAAATACATTTAAAACCTTTAATATATTATAGTTTAGTACGCTTAATATTTTTAAGGAGGGAAAAACATAATTTAGGTCTTTTTAACAAAATAAAATGGAGGGCAACCCAGAAGAATATGTGGATGATTATGAGCTGACAGCGCATGGGAAGGACGGATCAGGTCATGGCGGCTCGGACACTCAATGAACATGGTGTAGCCACTATACAGGGATGAGGGCGGACATTCAGACACAGCCAAAGATTCTCCTCAGACATTATTGGATTGGCCTTCAAATGGAGACCATCTAACCAATGACCATCTATTGTGGTGCCGTCTGTGTACCTGTTCGTGGTCATCCTCAGTGACCGGGTCAGAGGTGCTGGTAGATTTGTCCGCCATCCGTTTCCTTCTAACTGCGGCTTGAGGCTTGGCTTTGGAAATATCTGCAAGGATTAGCCAAAGGGTAATCATGAACATTAAAACAACAACAGGCGGATTCACAAATGCTAACGACGGCCTTCTGAGCTTTAAATAAAGTGGGGATAGAATGATTCTATAAGGTATCTGGTCCTTAAGGTCTCTAATAGGGTGTGTAACATTGGTTGGGCTGAAAATGGCATATTTGCTGTTCTATGAGCCCTAATGCAGCCTGGTTAAAAGCCCTAGAATGAAACAAGAGGTTTTCTTCCTGTTATGGTTTGATCATGGATATTTAGATGAGCTGTGCTGCTGAGCAAAGACACATCATAGCAACAAGCACTCACTCACTGAAACATCAGATTGTTGACATGGTAGGGAGACCAGACATCCTCTTTTTCCCCGACATGTCCTATTTTTCAGACCTAAAAAAATGTCTGGGGGGAATTTGGAAATTGTCCAGTATTTTGGTCGACTGCAGTGCAGCAGAACCGAGCCGTGAGCTCTGGGGCTGGGAGCCAGCGGGGGACAGAGCCCCTGAACCTGACCCGGTGACAGTAGCCGTGGCCCTGTACTTCCCGCCTGCCCAGTGAGGCAGGGTCGGGCTCTGTCGCTCTGTCCCCGGCCGCCGGGGTTCTCGGACCATCCTCGGAGCTCACGGCTCGGTTCAATGCCCGGTCCGGTCCAGTCAGGAGCCCAGCAGCCCCTCCCCCTCTTTTTCAGAAACCCATATCTGGTCACCATAGACATGCTAGCATTGCTATGAACAGCTTAGCGACAGAATCATCCTTCCAGCTTGCGCTTGGGATGGCCTTACGATGGGAACAGCCCCTCGTTTCAGAGAAAGAAGTTCTGCTTTGAACTTTCTAAGATTTTGAAAGCTGTCTTTGGTAAAATGTTTAGAGCAAATGAACAGCTGAGCATCAAACTTTGCAGAGATCTTCTGATAGACTAAAATAATCCATGCCTGTCAAGCTTTGGATCCTTGGGAAGACTGAAAATGTTGCCCTTTCTCCAGTCAGCCTGGAACGCTGCAGTTATGATAGTGAACCAGTGGGCTGGTCTGGATGTACATTTCAGGGCCTGACAAAAGTCCAGGCCAGAACCAAATAAGGCAACATTCCAGAGTTTATGTTAACTCTGTGCTTCATTTGGATTCACCCGCTTTGTGGTGGAAGGTTAGAATTGTGAGATTTGCAGAGAAAGGAGGTGCTGATGGGGTTTGAACTTCTCTGTCCGTCCATTTCTCCCACTGAACTATTGTTATTCATCTATAACCATGGAAACTCACCGACCCTTTAAACCTTTATTATAACAACTTTCTAAAAACAGGATCTGCCTCAGACAACAGCTCTGACTGGTTAGGGTCAACACTCAGTAAATCAATCAGTCATTCAGTAAATCAATCTGTCATTAAATCAATCAGTCACTAAATCAATCAGTCACTAAATCAATCAGTCACTAAATCAATCAGTCACTAAATCAGTCAGTCAGTCAGTAAATCAGTCCATCGGTCAGTCAGTAAATCAGTCAGTCAGTCAGTCAGTAAATGAGTCAATCAGTAAACCAGCCAGTCAGTAAATCAGTCAGTAAATCAGTCAGTCAGTCAGTCACTAAATGAGTCAATCAGTAAATCAGCCAGTCAGTAAATCAGTCA
>NW_015151246.1:262398-264032 GCF_000732505.1 Cyprinodon variegatus | reverse complement strand
TCAGTCAGTCAGTCACTAAATGAGTCAATCAGTAAATCAGCCAGTCAGTAAATCAGTCAGTAAATCAGTCAGTCAGTCAGTCACTAAATGAGTCAATCAGTAAATCAGCCAGTCAGTAAATCAGTCAGTCAGTAAATCAGTCAGTAAATCAGTCAGTCAGTAAATCAGTCAGTCAGTAAATCAGTCAGTAAATCAGTCAGTCAGTAAATCAGTCAGTAAATCAGTCAGTCAGTAAATCAGTCAGTCAGAGTGTTTTCAGAGAGGGTTTCCATAGGTTCTCAGCAGTCAGAGCCTCTCTGCTCATTGATTAGTACCTGGTTCTGGTTCCCAGGACTCTGCAGACGTGGTGGTGCAGGATCTAGTTAAAGGCCGCCTTGGAATGAAGTTCTGACAGCCCTCATTATGCTGGGAACAATCCAGTCCAGCCATGGCGGGCTCTCTGCTTCGCTGTCGTTCCTGCGGCGTCCCACTGGAAGCGCATCCTGATGGTGGGTTTCTGCTGCTGCCGGATCCTCTCCTCGCTGTGGGACCGTCTCCTGCCTGCAGGTCAGATCTATGACATGTAGATCCACCAGTCCTTCCACAGCCAGTAGATCTGTCAGCGGTCGGGCTGCAGGTGTTCCTGTCAGCATTCCTCCCAAATCCCTGCGTGTGTCCAGGAGCCGTTCCAGCTCCTACCCTGCTCACAGATCCCGTTATGGGCCTGGTCCTGCAGCTGGATGCCGCTCCGCTGCTGCCGGTGCTTTGGACCGACCCACCGTCAGCCCTTTGCCTCGCCGCGCCCCCCTCCATCTCACAGCCCTTTTCTTTAGCTGCGGATCTCCTGCAGGTCTCTGTAGCAGCCTTTACGTCTGCCTTGATCTGTTCGCTGGTTACCTGACAGCTCTTCTCACAGGTGCCCTGCGACACCAAAGCCTTTCCTTGATCACAGACAGCAGCTCCTTTGGAACGTCGAAGAGGTGTCTTTCCTTTACCTGGGGAGGAAAGAAATGAGCACAAAGGAGGTTGAACACCTATAATCCAAAGAGAGGACAGAGAAACATTTAATGTGTAGAGTTTAGAGGCTGAAAGGTGCAAACGCTCTGCAAACACAAAAAGATTAACACATGGAAAGGGAACATCCTGCATGAAGCAAACTAACATTTAGTTAAAGCTCCTTTATCTGCTGCCTTTTAAAGTCAGCCGTTGACAACTATATGAAGAAATAAAGTTTTTAGATCTACAGAGTTCTTCAAACCCTGAATAAAACCAGCTGCTCTTAAAGGGAAGCCCCCTGTCCTGTCCTTAGAGAGAGGTTGCTGTCACCAAGCAGATTAGCTGCTGAAAGATCGAAAGTTACTACCGTAACTACGGTTCTATGAATCCCGGATGACCGCCAGAGGCGGTGCTTCAAGCACTGAATGATCATTCATGCGCATGCGCAGGTCGAGTATTAATGACAACAAAGTCAGCTGTGACCTGCCGGGGACCCACGTGACTCTATATAGTCACGTGGCACCCGGCAATCAATCCCTCAATCTTCTCGTGAAAGCAGACATTCCGAGGGACCAAGCACTCTGGCGGTTATCCAGGATTCATAGAACCGTAGTTACGGTAGTAACTTTCATTCTATTTCATCCCTACTGACAGCCAGA
>NW_015151246.1:255654-257908 GCF_000732505.1 Cyprinodon variegatus | reverse complement strand
TCTGGCTGTCAGTAGGGATGAAATAGAATGAAAGTTACTACCGTAACTACGGTTCTATGAATCCTGGATAACCGCCAGAGTGCTTGGTCCCTCGGAATGTCTGCTTTCACGAGAAGATTGAGGGATTGATTGCCGGGTGCCACGTGACTATATAGAGTCACGTGGGTCCCCGGCAGGTCACAGCTGACTTTGTTGTCATTAATACTCGACCTGTGCATGCGCATGAATGATCATTCAGTGCTTGAAGCACCGCCTCTGGCGGTCAGTAGGGATGAAATAGAACCACTTTGTTTACAGGGCAGGCGCAGCGTGGCTACGGCCGGGGCTTCCAGGAGCGGCGGGTAGAGTCAGCTCTATTAAGAATAAACAGGACGCTCATCCAGAGGGCGTTTGGAGGAAGGAAATGTTCCCTGGCTGCTCTTTGACAGAGTGGTTAGGACTAACTATTGGTTAGAGGGTAAAACAGCAACTAACGGCCCCGTGAAAGACCGTGACCAGTGGGATTATTCTATGAAGGTCAATTTGTTTCAACACTATTAGTGCATTGTAAGTGTGAATTTGAAGTTTTAGAGAGTTACATTCCTAGTTTTGTATTTGTAGACTTAAAATCTGAACAGGTGTAAAAAAACAAAAAAAAATTTGTACCTGGGACATTTTTTTTAAGTACCGGTACAAGTACACAAATTCTGTTCTACAAGTTGCACATTAAAAGACTTTTTACATTCTCAGTTTTCGCTCCATATGGTCCAGAACTATTGTTGCTAAACTATTTGTGCATTGTAACGCTGGTGTTTCGTAACTGTAGATTTTTTTAATCTGTCACAATTACAAAAAAGCTACACCTCTTCAAAAAAACAGTGCAAGTACACAAACTGTGTTCTATGAGTTGCAGAACACAGTTGTGAGACAGCCCCCTGCTGTCCGATCAAGGGTACTACCCATAAGTCACAGATCAGTTTTACTGGTGGGACATTTGTGTCCAAAGCGAAAATGAAGGCGTGACGTGCAAAGTTGAATTTGTGACTCCCAGCAGCAGATCCCTGCAGTTGTTTTCATTGATTTGTATTTGGAATAAAATAATAAGGAATAAAATATTTTTTTCCAAGATTTTAAGACACGTGTTTAAAATTTGTTTTGCACCATTTGTTTTAGATCAACTGTAGCAAAACTGAATGGAAGACATCTTTGATGTGCAACTCACAGAACAAAGTTTATGTTCTTGCACTCAAGAATTTAAAGAGGTGTACATTTTTTGTAATTGTGGCAGAAAAAAATGTACAGTTACAAAACACCAGCATAACAATAAACAAATAGTTTTGAAGCCAAATACCCTTCATGTTATTCTGCTGAGGAGCTGCAGACGTCTGCAGAGCAACCAGTCCAGCTGCCTTCTACAAACCTTTCCCACAGGAAGCTGGCTGCTGCAGACAGGCAGGTGGCATTAGCCTGGAAACAAGCCCCTCCTCTTCCTCAGAGTCAGAGTCTGAGACGGCCAGAGGAAGCTGAGGAGCGCCAGCAGCGGCTCTTCCCGCCTGGTTCAGACCGCTGGGACCTGCAGGACAAAGGCCAGAAAATATCCAACAGGTTTGGAGTCTAAACTTTAAAATGAGAATCCAAGGAGAAGAAATGCTGCGAACCTGCCTGCTCCTGATCGGGAGGCTGCGATGTTCCCGCTTGACTGATGTTTTCGATCCCCATTCCTCCTTCCGCCTCCTTCAGGTCTATGTGAGGCTCTATCTCCATTTTCTCCTCCTCAAATATCACCTCCCCTGCTTCAGCTTCATCTTCTTCCTGCAAGCCATTTATCTCCAGAGGCTCTAGGAGGTGAAACCAAAACCAGAGGATTGTTCATGGTAGAGCTAGACAGACGCTCCATCAGTCATTAATGCTTCCCATGGCTCACCATCAGCCTGCTGCCTTTGGTTGTTATTGATGTTGTTGACAGGAGGAGCAGGAGGAGCAGGAGGAGGAGCAGGAGGAGCAGCAGGAGGCACGTTGGCCTCATTAGGGTGATGGTGCTGGTTGTTGTCATTGCTGGCATTCTGGTTAGACACCAGTGCAGAGGAAACACCGATGCCAGTTCCTGCGCTCAGCCCCACCCTGGCACAGCCCTGGGAAAAACAAACACATCCTTCTGAGGACCGTCCATCCACTCCCATTGAAAAACAATCACACCCTTCTGAGGACCGTCCATTCACTCCCATTGAAAGACAATCACACCCTTCTGAGGACCGTCCATTCACTCCCATTGAAA
>NW_015151246.1:249604-253034 GCF_000732505.1 Cyprinodon variegatus | reverse complement strand
TAGACTTTAGAAACTCAGAAGCTGATCAAATATCGGGTTAAATATCGGTGGGGTGGCCGATGTCCCATATTCAGTTTTAAGGCCGATACAGGCCGATACCGATAGGAGGCCGATTATATCGTGCATCCCTATTTATTTCCTTGAATACCCTGGAAACCATCATTTTATAAAACCGGAATAGATCCGTCTGCTTCTAACTGAACGCCTGCCTTCATCATTTAATAATCTGTCCTCACTGTTTGGAACTAGAGGCCTGCGTGGGACAGATTTTCCAGTCCCACTCCCGCAAAGATTATGATTTTCAGTCCCGCTCCCGCCCGCACCTGTAATAGTTTGTCCCGCTCCCGCCCGCAATTCCCACGTTAGCCTACTGCTCAAGGCAATTTGTGTCATTAGTTTGAGGAATTAAACAGGCAGCGCTTAGCTGAGCACATTACTGGCCGATTCTTCACCGCATGGTGCGGTAGGAGGCACGAGCTGCTGCTTCACAGCAATACCCAACTAACCTACCAGAATCTACTGAGGATATTAAGAATAATATATTGTGCATAATCTTATATGCTACTCATCATCACGTTCACGTATGAAATAAAGACTAGCTAAATGTGAAATGTTTATAAATATTTTTACAATTATATAATTCCTGCTCTTAGTGGGTCGCTCTGTCAACGAAAGGCAGATTTAAGAGTCTTTATCCTCCAGTTAATTGTTAATCGATTACTGGATTAGTTTACGATTATTTCAATAATTGATTAATCGGATTAATCGTTTCAGCCCTAAAGGAACAGACACCTGACGCTGCACGGCTGCTGCACGGCTGCTGCACGGCTGCTGCACAGCTGCTGCAAGGCTTTTAACTGCCTGATCTAACCCTGGAAACGTTCTGGTTGGTGGAAGTGCTGATTGTGTACCGGGAAAGGTTACAAACATTGTAGGAGGAAATCGTCCACGTATCCCAGGTGGAGCGTCTCAAACTGAGGGAACTCAAGCTCGGCCATTTTGAGAGCTGAAAAGACCCCGTCTTTAGTGAGTGAAGGCTGGATCCGCAGCTCATGAAGCCTGCAAAGCAAAAAAGATGGATTATAGTCTAAAGTATTCATCTGATGAAACCAACAGCCATAAATTATAAACCTGATGACATTTTATGTGTTGGCTCCCTCTACTGGCAGCAATGTTGCTGCTATAACAGGAAGTGACTCAGTGGAATATGTGGAACTAAAGGAACCAGACATGTTCACAAGTCATTTTTTACAAGTCCAAGCCAACTCTCAAGTCTATTTTGAGGCACTTTTCTCTAACCTGTGAAGGTTTGAACATCAACCCCACTGAGAACGGAAGAAATAAAAATGGAGGCTGTGAGGGGTTAATTCTATAGGTCCAGTTAGCAAAGAATGACAGGATGTTTAGGAACAGGAACCGTTTGGCTGTTAGCGGTAGCTAGGGACTTAAGGAGGTCTCTATGCTAACTGAATCGTCCTGCTTCCTGGTCCCAGCTCCTTCCTCACTGCTGGCACTATTCAGACAGGACTGATTATGGCGAGCGCTCCTCTGCTGCAGAGCTTTGAGGCCTAATTAATCCTAATCTAGGATGCAATAAGCTGAATGATTCCTGTTCAGTAAAGGCTGTCCAGTTTGCAGCAGAACCTTTTCTTCTCTGGCTGCATCATCTTAGCAGACCCTGGTTTACCCTCGCTTCGTGTCCTTCGCCATCATCATACCCAGCCCCTGATTGGTTAACGTAAAGCCAATTGACAACCATTCAGACGGCTGATTTGTCTATTTTATCACAGGAAATTCCGTCCTTCACTTCGCTGACCGCTGATTGGCTCCTGATGACGCCTTGAAACATGAAAATGACTGGCTGCAGAATGACAGGGTGTGGTTGGTGAACTACAACCCAACAGAAGGATTCAGCTGATTGGTTTCATCTGGAAAAAGAACAAACTTCAACGGTTCTTCCCTGGAAATGAACCCGCCTACAGTGGGATCGTTTACCTGCGGGCGGCGGTGATGATGAGGTAGCCAAGGTCCACTTCCAGGGCGTTCTTGCAAGCTCCAAAAACGATAGTGTGAAGGTTTCTGAATCCTCCTGGATGGAAAACAACAACCAGCAGAATGAAAGGCAGCATGAAGAGAGATAAACACACAGGTTTATCTTTGCAGCGTCATCTCACTGAAAACACAAAGGTTTCATGGTTTCCCACGGCTCCTCCCCTCACCCGATCTCCAGCTGTCCTCCACCACATGCTGGATCAGGCCGCCCAGGAAGGGAACCCTCACCAGCTCCAGCTGCTCCAGGTTCCGGGCTGACGCCAAGCCGGTGACCAGCGGGACGTATTTCAGCGAGTTGGTGGGCCCTGCACAGTTCCTCATCACAAAGGACCTCAGGTTGACGCACAGGAAGTCCTTAAACGGCTGAGGCTTGGTCAGACGGACCCACTTCAGGTAGAGGTGGCGCAGCATCGACACACAGGGGATCTCTGGGACGTTCACGCCTGAAACATTTCAGCCAGACTCAGCTGCGGCACTCAGACCGTTAGATCAGACTTCCTGTCCCACTCACCCACTAGATGAAGCGTCTGGAGCTTGGCCGTTACTGGGATGGTGAGTTTATTCTCTGCAGGGATGGGAAACGCTCCGTTACGGTTGCGAAACTTTCCCAGAATGTGAACCTGAGGCATATATTTCCAGATGGCCTCCACCAGCTCCAGGTGAGACGTCTCCACACCCTGAAAGCAGCAGAGCTTAGGTCACCGGCTCCACGGACAGAAACACTGAAGGAAAGAGCAACATTCACTCTGATCATTATCAATATCATAATCTAGCTCCTACAGCCTGAATCATTAAAACCATGAATAGATAAATCCAGGTTTGGGCTGAGACACTAGGGCGCCTTCAGACACCACGTGCAGCGTTTGACCCAAAGGTCAAAGGTCAGGGTATTAATCTCTGACCACAGCGTGAGAAGGACCTCTGCTACACGGCACTGAGCGTTGTAAAGGATAAACACAGGAATGTTCCGTCCTTTGAATCTAAACGCAGAGCTGTGATCTCCTCATGAGGCTCCAGATCCAGCAGGAAGGAGCGTTTCTCACCAGCAGGGTGGGACACGCTTGCAGTGCCTCTAGGACTCCAGGAATACTGAAAGCCTCGTAACCTCTGACCCGCCTCCTCTCCAGGTAGCGAGGGTGGAGGCCATACAGCTGCTCCAAGTCAGGCATCTTCTTCAACAGGGTGGAAAAGCTGCGGTCTGTGAAACCTAAGCAGGAGAAGAACATGAAGAGCTGTTCATCAACAGGCTCCATTTGATTAATGTTCATCACCACTTAAAAGAAGCTGATGGATTTTTAGAAAACCAGGCTGGTCCAACGAAGCACAGAGAATATATCCCTATAAAGAAGGAAGCTGCAAATAAAGACACAAGCTGCTG
>NW_015151246.1:245539-247117 GCF_000732505.1 Cyprinodon variegatus | reverse complement strand
CAGATTAGAACAGCTGGCTGCTTTAATCTGCCAAAGGCTAATCTGGGATTATCTCTCTCTCTCTGTTTCTGTAGCCTAGCAGTTTATGACGGTGCTCAGATGTTCTCCTAGCGTCTTTTGCTCTCAGGTCTAACATGATGAGAGGAGAGTCTGGCTGAAACGCTAAGGCAGGAAGAAAGAGAGGCTACCTGAATATATGACAGAGGACCTCATGGGAGAGCTCGTTGATGTAGTCCTTCCTCTCAGGCCGATCCTCCACACTACTGCCCCCTATGGGCTGAAGCTTGGACGTCTTCCTCCGTGGTCCCATGGCTTCCTGGGCACAAACACAAAGGCTGAAGCTCCCATGCAGAGAGAACAGAGACCTCTACTCTGATCAAACCAGCTGATCACTGAGCAGCACAGCTAAGGTACTACAGTACTGTAGTGCTACAGCAGACCGAACCCAAATGGAAACGCAGACCGAACCCAAACGGAAACGCAGACCGATCCCAGGCGGAACCGCAGACCGATCCCAGGCGGAACCGCAGACCGAACCCAAACGGAACCGCAGACGAACCCAAACGGAAACGCAGACGAACCCAAACGGAAACGCAGACCGAACCCAAACGGAAACGCAGACCGATCCCAGGCGGAACCGCAGACCGATCCCAGGCGGAACCGCAGACCGATCCCAGGCGGAACCGCAGACCGATCCCAGGCAGAACCACAGACTGAATCCAAACGGAACCGCAGACCCAACCGAAACGGAAACGCAGACCGAACCCAAGCGAAGACGCAGACTGAACCCAAACGGAACCACAGACCTAACCCAAATGGAACTGGAACCCAAACGTAACCGGAACCGGAGACCGAACCCAACAGAACCGCAGACTGAACCTAAACAGAACCTCAGACCGAACCCAAATGGAACCGCAGACTGAACCCAAACAGAACCTCAGACCGAACCCAAATGGAACCGCAGACCGAACCCAAACAGAACCTCAGACCGAACCCAAATGGAAACGCAGACCGAACCCAAACAGAACCGGATCCCAAACGGAACCGCAGACCGAACCCAAGCGGAACCGCAGACCGAACCCAAGCGGAACCGCAGACCGAACCCAAACGGAAACGCAGACCGAACCCAAACGGAAACGCAGACCGAACCCAAACGGAACCGGAACCCAAACGGAACTGCAGACCGAACCCAAGCGGAAACGCAGACTGAACCCAAACGGAAACGCAGACCAAACCCAAACGGAACCGGAGAACGAACCCAAACGGAGAAGCAGACTAAACCCAAACGGAACCACAGACCTAACCCAAATGGAACTGGAAAACAAGCGGAACCGGAGACCGAACCACAGACCGAACCCAAACGGAACCGCAGACCGAACCCAAATGGAACCGCAGACCGAACCCAACCAGAACCACAGACCGAACCCAAACAGAACCATAGACCGAACCCAAACAACCACAGACCGAACCCAAACAGAACCGCAGACCGAACCCAAACAGAACCGCAGACCGAATCCAAACAGAACCGCAGACCGAACCCAAACAGAACCATAGACCGAACCCAAACAGAACCGCAGA
>NW_015151246.1:243524-244933 GCF_000732505.1 Cyprinodon variegatus | reverse complement strand
GAACCACAGACCGAACCCAAACAGAACCACAGACCGAACCCAAACAGAACCACAGACCGAACCAGAACTGAAACCGTGTCCAGCTTCACATCCCCCCACTGATGTTCAGAACCAAATGAAGGCTTCACTGAGCAGCACTGAACTGGACCGAACCTTTCAGAACTTTCTAAAACCAGGGCAGAAGGAGACGGAGCTTCAAACTGACCTGGACTCGGTGTCCCAGAAGCTAAACAGCAGCAGAGAGCTGATCCAGGAGCCTGAAGGAGCCTCTGAAGCTGCTGTTGATGCTTCTTCTTCTTCTCTTCCTGTCCTCCGTTACTTCCGGTTCGCGCATGCGCACATGTTTCTAAACCTTTATTTATAAACAAGCAGAAATACAATTCAAACAGATAATAAAGGATGTAGAGAAACATAAAGATAATTTAAATTAGGAAGGACAGCTGGAGCAACAACAGAAGCCAGTCTTTAGTGACGTCATCATTTCTTTCTTAATAAGGAGAAATTATTTTTCAATAATTAAAGTATTTTTCTCTTTTGTTTTGAGCAATGACCATATTTTCCCATAGATAAAATGATATTGTGAACTATTTCAGTGCAGCTGTAGATGACCTAGAAGCTGACAGGAAGAGATCCTTTAAACCCGGAAGTCTGACAGGTTGTTTTTTTTTTCTTTTAAGTCAACAAACATTTACATGAAAAAATACTCTCAGAGAGGATAGCAAAGGTGTAAATGAATAGATAAAGTTCAATTACAATAAAAGAAAATCAACAAACAGGGGATTGATCTCAGCAAACATTTAAAACAAACATAGTCAGAGCCATAGAAATAACAAAAACAAAAAGGTGAACGCACTTAAAAAAGCAGATGTTTGGAGAAATCAAGTCTTAATTTTTTTGGCATATTTGTCATTTTTTATCTTTTTAAGAAAAGAAAAATAGATTTTAAAGTCATTAATAAACCAATGAAAGGAAGGTTTAGGATTTCTCAATTTAGCAGAGTGAATATGATATTTACCCAACAGCAGGAGGACATTAATAGTATGAGAAACAGGCTGGGGAAGATGGTCCATATAAAAAATGACATCACTTAGTGCCAAAGGGGGACATCAATAATTTTTAAAGAAATCCAATCTTTCAACTCTTCCCAGAAGCGGTGTGTAAAATATGTTCGACTGTTTCACTATTATTATTACAAAAGGAACATTAATCCACCTCAAAACCAAATGTTTTTCTAAAAAAATCTTCCACAGGATAAATTTTCTTTATAACTTTAAAATGTGTTTCTTTGACTTTAGGTAAAATAGGCCATTTAACAAATTCTGAGAATGCCTTATCGACTGTATCTGAGTTAACAGAAATATCTCTCTTCCACGTAAATCTATCATAATCATGAAATTTTCTGAATTTAT
>NW_015151246.1:239973-240990 GCF_000732505.1 Cyprinodon variegatus | reverse complement strand
TCTGCAATTTACAGACTTTATTTAGTATTTTCCACCAGAGCAGATGTTTTACTTTTAACTGCGTCTCTTCCTGTCAGACCCAGGAAACTGCTGCTAAACTGATGCAACTCCACAACTCAGAAGTAAAATCAACCACTATTGTCTTCATCTAAGCCTTCAACTTGTATGTTAGATCCAGTTCCAACGAGGTTATTTAAGGAGGTATTCCCTTTGATCTCCTCCTCCATTTTAGATGTGATTAATCTATCTCTGTTACAGGGATATGTACCAAAGGCTTCTAAGGTTGCTGGAATTAAACCTCTGCTTAAGAAACCGTCTCTTGACCCAGATGACTTGGTCAATTATAGACCTATATCCAATCTTCCTTTCTCATCTAAAATTCTTGAGAAGCTACACTGCCTGGCCAAAAAAAAGTCGCCATCAAAAAAAAAGGTCATTCACTCTAATACTTTGTTGGTCCGCCTTTAGCTTTGATTACGGCACGCATTCTCTGTGGCATTGTTTCGATAAGCTGTGTCAAATGTCAAAAGATTTATTTCCATCCAGTGTTGCATTCATTTTTCACTAAGATCTTGCATTGATGATGGTAGAGTCTGACCGCTGCGCAAAGCCCTCTCTAGCACATCCCAAAGATTCTCAATGGGGTTGAGGTCTGGACTCTGGTGGCCAATCCATGTATGAAAATGATGTGTCATGCTCCCTGAACCAGTCGTTCACTATTTGAGCCCGATGAATCCTGGCATTGCCGTCTTGTAATATGCCTGTGCCATCAGGGAAGAAAAAGTCCATTGATGGAATAACCTGGTCATTCAGGATATTCAGGTAGTCAGTTGACCTCATTCTTTGAGCACATCCTGTTGCTGAACCTAGACCTGACCAACTGCAGCGACCCCAGATCATAACCCCGCCCCCACAGGCTTGTACAGTAGGCACTAGGCATGGTGGGTGCATCACTTCACCTGCCTCTCTTCTTACCCTGATTGGCCCATCACTCTGGAACAATCTTGACTCTTCAGA
>NW_015151246.1:238790-239855 GCF_000732505.1 Cyprinodon variegatus | reverse complement strand
TTTTTGTGTGATCAGTTTCACCATAATGAGGTTTTTGAAGAACCAGATCAGGTCAAAGTGCAATAATTAAAGGAAGCAGCCAAAGTCATGTTTTCATCTTTTATTAGAAAAGACCAACAGTTAATGTGACCTTCTGTTACCCCCCCCCCATGCCTTTCATTCAAAGCAACCAGCCTCCCAGTGAGGGAGAGATCAGCAACACCATGGGTCCATAGAGCATCCTGCTACTGCAGCATCATCATCATCACCTCCTCCGTCTGAGAGGTCAAAGGTTAACCTCTAGGATCCAGTCAGCTTACTGCTGCTGGTAGCTCTACCCATGCACAGCGTCTCATGTCTACCTACAACCAATGAGAGAGAAGATCCACCCCGCCCCTCAGCGATGGGTGGGATGAAGCTACAGATTTGATTCCAGGTGTGATGAGGATCATCTGAGCGGGACGTTTCTTCTGAACAGATCGCCACCTGGCTCTAGGTGAGCCCAGGGAGGAACATAATCAACAGAAAATTAAAATAAAACAGTTAAATTACAAACAGGAAGTAACTGGACATGGAGCATATATTGACTCTCTCCTATTTTACTGCAAAAACACAGTAGAATATTATTTCACATGAAGGAATAACGCCTGAGCACTGAGTCCATAGCTGTCAATGACAGCTCTACTGCTGGCCCTCTTTCTTCTCTCCCTCTGAGCCGCCGCCGCTGCTGCTGCTGCTGTCGCCGCTGCTGCCGCCGCTGCTGCCGCCGTCCCGCTCCGCCGCCATCTACAAACAGCAACAGGAAGTCAGAGCTGAGCTCTCAGACAGGCTGGAGCGCTCAGCGGAGGCTGCATACCTTCTTGTAGGCCATCTCAAAGAGCTTCAGGGAAGCTTGCTGCAGGTTGTTTGCCGCCTGCTTGATGTTTTCTCCCGTCTCTGACTCCTTATTGGCCAGGAGGTCTCGGACCTTCGTGATCTCCTCCTTCAGCTTGGAGCACTGAGAAGAAACGGAGGCATCAGAGAAGAAAGCAGGCTGTAGACATTCCAGACATCTTAAGTTCCAAAAACTCATTTCAGGGAGATGCT
>NW_015151246.1:230162-237274 GCF_000732505.1 Cyprinodon variegatus | reverse complement strand
AGACAAAAAGTTAATGGTGCATCTCCCAAATGTCCCGGCCGCAACAACGCTTTATTGGTTCCGCTATCGAGACAGAACCAATAATGGCGAGCCGTTATTTTTTTAATACAAAAAAAAATAAAAAATTGCCAATATTAACGTTTTATTTACATTACATAAATAAATCATAATAAAAATAATCCTATTTATGTTTTTTTTTTTAATTAAGACCTATGAAAGACTGATTTAAGACATTTTAATACCGATTAAGGCCTGTTTTATTTTGAAGAATTCAATGCCTTTTAAGACTTTTTAAGGACCTGCGGGAACCCTGAAAAACTAGAAAGGCAGGAATCAAAGGGTTCTAGTGGAGCTCGCTGTACAAATCTTAGGGGAAAACGGAGGCGTCAGCTTCCAGCAGCACTGCAGGCGACCTTTAGGTGACCTTTGGTTGACCTCAAAGCCAACTGAACCTCCTGAAGATCCCAGAGGGCCAAACAGCTGAGCTCAGCTGCTTGACTGAACGAGCAGAAACAGAGGAACCTTTGGCTTTTCTGCTCCAGAAGCAGCTCAGAGGTTCTCAGCAGGGGCCCGGGGAGGAGGGCACCTTGGCCGCGGCGGGACCTCCTGTGCTACATGGCATTACGGGGCCTCTGCCGTGTTTTAAATCAGGGAGAGCACAGCCTCTCTCAGACATTTTATCTGATTCTGCTGCTACAGAATTCCCTGTATGACCTGCAGAGGGCGACCTTTGACCTAGAGTGGTCGCCCAGTAGGGATTAGGGAAAGAAAATTCCTGAATGGAAAAACTGAGAAGCTGCAGTTTGAATGTTTGAGATCAATGGAAACGCAGCTAGTGATGATGATGATGAGCAGAGCCTGCGATGAAGCAGTAACGAGGCGGCGCAGACGCTCCGGGGTTAACCGGGTTCTGGCCACAGACCTCCATGCTGTACCTCGTCAGCAGGAAGCTGCTCCTTAAACTCCTCCATCTTGGATTCGGTGTCGTGGATGATGCCCTCGGCCATGTTGACGGCCTCCACGCGTTCCTGCAGGAGGAGCAGCGTTAGCGGACGGACGACTGAACCCCCCATTATGCCGAGCTGGACCTGAACCCGCCTCACCTTCCTCCTGCGGTCCTCCTCGGCGTAGCGCTCGGCGTTCTTGATCATGTTCTCGATGTCGTCCTTGCTGAGGCCTCCTGACGACTGGATCACAACTGGAGGAGAAGACGGGCAAATGTTAGGAAGCAGAGAACATCCTGAGCTCAGCTCAGCGAGCAGCGTGGGGTTAAGGGTCTGACTCAGGGACCTAGAGTGGCGGCTGTGGGGATGGAACAGGTACTGTAACCTTCTCAGAGCACAGAGCGCTGCTCTAACCACTAGGCCACGCCTCCCCATCGGTGCTTCCATTGTTTTCCTTCTGAGACCAGAACCAGAACCAGAACCAGAGGTCACTCACTCTGCTGCTCCCGGCCCGTGCCCTTGTCCTTGGCAGAGACGTGGACGATGCCGTTGGCGTCGATGTCGAACGTGACCTCGATCTGAGGGACGCCGCGGGGGGCGGGGGGGATTCCCACCAGGGTGAACTGTCCCAGCACCTTGTTGTCGGCCGCCATCTCCCTCTCACCCTGACACACTTTGATCTCCACCTGCGTCTGTCCATCGGCGGCTGTGGAGAACACCTGGGGAGCAGAGGGACAGATGGACGCTGCGGCGGAGGAACTCTGAGGCTCTCAGGCGTCTCTGCGGCTGCACCTACCTGGCTCTTCTTGGTGGGGATGGTGGTGTTCCTGTTGATCAGCTTGGTGAAGACGCCTCCCAGAGTCTCGATGCCCAGTGACAGCGGAGTCACGTCCAGGAGGAGCACGTCTGTGACATCACCGGCCAGAACGCCGCCCTGGATGGCTGCTCCTATGGCAACAGCCTCGTCCGGGTTTACCGACTTGCTTGGTGCTCGACCGAACAGGTCCTGGACCGTCTGCTGAACCTGCAGGGGAAGTCAGGTGATGAGGGTTACCATGGCAGCGCTGAGAATGATGATGTCACCCCAGCAGTAAAATGATCCGGCTGATTATTGCACATTAGTTGGACCTGCTGCAGTTATCAGCAGGTCCAGCAGGGGGCAGAGCTGCTTCTCCAAAGAGGAGCTCAGAGGCAGCAGGAAGTTCTTCTCAATCCTTCCAGTAACCAAACCTTTCATCCCTCTGGAATCAAACCGTCTCTGTTGGACGTGCTGAATGACAGCCTGCGGTTCTGGAGGAAGTGGACCCGTCTAAGCTGGGTTCTGTGATCGCCCCCTGCCGGCGGCGTGGGTTCTGCGTACCTTGGGCATGCGGGTCATTCCTCCCACCAGCAGCACCTCTCCGATGTCTCCCTTGGACACCTCGGCGTCCTGCATGGCCTTCTGGCAGGGCGCCACGGTGCGGCGGATCAGGTCGGCCACGATGCCCTCGAACTGGGCCCGGGTCAGCTTCATGTTCAGGTGTTTGGGTCCAGAAGCATCCATGGTCAGGTAGGGCAGGTTGATGTCGGTCTGGGGAGCAGAGGATGAGTCAGTTTCAGACGGTGGAGTTCTGCAGCAGAACAGAACCGGTGCGGTCCATACCTGCAGCGCCGAGGACAGCTCACACTTGGCCTTCTCTGCAGCCTCTCTGACACGCTGCAGCGCCATGTTGTCCTTCATCAGGTCCACGCCAGACTGCAGAGACAGGCGGAGGTCAGGCAGGTGTTAGAGGACAGCCTGCAGCAGGGAGGAGCCTCTGCTTCTCATCACCCACCTCTCTCTTGAACTCCTTCACGATGTGTCTGAGGAGGTGCTGGTCGAAGTCCTCTCCTCCTAGGAAGGTGTCCCCGTTGGTGGACTTCACCTCGAAGACGCCCTTCTGGATCTCCAGCACCGAGATGTCAAAGGTCCCCCCGCCCAGGTCGTACACAGCGATACTGCAGAAGAAGAAAGGTCTGGTTGGTCAGAGTGATCGGAGAGGCTGGGATCGCCTGCGCTCCTACTCACATCTTATCCTGGGTTTTATCCAGACCGTAGGCCAGCGCCGCCGCCGTCGGCTCGTTGATGACCCGCAGCACGTTCAGCCCGGAGATCTGACCCGCGTCCTTGGTGGCCTGAGGACAGATGACAGGGAGCGGTGAGTCAGGGGGGCTTCGGTTCGGGTCTTGTGGGTTTCTGAGGTGAGACCAGCTTCCACCAAGCAGCTGCTGAACATCTGGTGGAGCTGCTCAAGATTCTAAAGCTGCGTTCACATCAAACATGTCCAGCTCCTCCCTACGCAGAGGACAACTGTGATGCGTAGCGATGAGACGGGCATGACTCTGGCGATGACAGCAACGGTAGCTGGAAAACGTCTGCGTTCCAGCCGGTCTGAAGATGGATGCGTCTAATGAAGGAGCAGGGAAGAGGAGGATTCGTTTGTTTGGAAGGAGGCGTTGGTCCTCCTCCTGGAGCTCCAGACGGGTCGGGGTTCTGCTCCTGACTGCCTGCCTGCCTTCCTTTCCGTCTGTTGCAGGGCAGTCCTGCCTCACAGCTGGATGGTTTCTGGTTCTGGTGAACCCAGAGACGGTGCAGCTCAGCATCCAGCTTCCTGCGTGTGCCGTAACAATACAGCCAGATAATCGCTTCAAGATGGAAGATCTGCCGACCAAACGTGGTCAGAACACGATGAACTACGCTCTGGTTTCAGTGTCGCATCCCTGACTGCTTCTAAACGTCTAGACGCCTTCAGCTAGTCTGTGTTTGCTGTCAGAGCTGCGCTGGAAGGAGGGAAGTCTGGATGACATACGGTTCACTAGGCTACAGTAACAGCTAATGAACGGAGCGCTGTGAGTGGGTGACGTCAGCTGCACTGCCTCCATAGTGAACAGAGCGCTTGGCTCCATGAACTCCAGGATGAACCAGCAGGTAGAAGCTCCTCCTGTTAGAGGGGACGCCGCCTGTGAAGGCTGCTGATGCGGCGGCGATGCTGGAACCTCGTTTGATGTGAACGCAGCTCTTTGAATCTGATGATTCTTCAGGTCATTTAAAGGAGCTTTCCATTTTGAAGGTGGTCTGCCCCCTAACATCCCATAACAGCAGAGGGCAGAGCCCCTCCCCCACCTGTCTCTGAGAGTCGTTGAAGTAAGCGGGAACCGTGATCACTGCGTTCTTCACTTTGCTGCCCAGGTAGTTCTCTGCAACACACAGACAGAATTAGCGCTCAGACCGGCTCCTTCAGGACCCCCCCCAGACTGACCTTGGCTGACACCATACCTGCCGTCTCCTTCATCTTCATCAGGACGAAGGCGCCCACCTGGCTGGGGGAGTACATCTTCCCATGGGCCTCCACCCAGGCGTCGCCGTTAGACGCCCGGACGATCTTGTAGGGGACGTTCTTTCTGAGGACGGGAAAAGGCTCCAGGTCAGAACGTGTCTGGGTCTCTGGTCACTGATCCAGAAGCCCTGCTTCACTCACATGTCTTTCTGGACCTCGGCGTCATCAAAGCGGCGTCCAATCAGCCTCTTGGTGGCGTACAGGGTGTTCTTGGGGTTGGTGACGGCCTGGCGTTTGGCCGGCATGCCCACCAGGCGCTCCCCCTCTGCTGTGAAGGCCACCACTGAGGGGGTGGTCCTCGCTCCCTCTGCGTTCTCCAACACCTGCAGGAGCAGAGCAAAGTCAGGCTGCGGGGAACAGACTGGGCTCAGGTCAGGATGGCCGCACCGCCCGCCTCCTCAGAGGAACCATGGAAACACTTCAACAGGACGGCTGCTTCTGGGTAGAAAGGTTGCATCAGAAGATCTAAGGGTTGAGAATCTGCTCCATTTAGGTCAGACCGGTGGGAACAGGCAGAGCGGCGGGAACAGGCAGAGCGGACAGTCCATGAACTTTGTTTCCAAGTTTAAAAAGGTTCTGGACTGACTGATGATGGGACTGATTAATTCCCATCCAGGAAGCTTTTTCAGTTTAAAGTACAGTGGACTTTTTTTTTTTTTTTTTTTTTTAGGAATGATATATATGGGTTTTATATTTTATGTTCTTTGACAATCATACAGGTTTTGTATCACAAATAAAGCACTCTTATTACCTAACTCTCATTATCTAAGTTTTTGTTTCCTTGAGAGGATGATATAATTTCTTTTAGTACTCACGAACGGGGGATGCCCGTTCCATATTTAGGTTTCTGTAATCATGCACTCCAGGCGTGAGAGGGAGCGATCACTTTTCCTGATTGGGTGAAAGATTTTCCTTTGAAGTTTGGCATAAATGACGGATGGCGGTTGGCACCGGCGGGGTCTGCTATGGTTGCGTACGGACGCCTAGCTTCGCGGGTTGCTGCCCTGCCGGAATCGACCAGCCCTCCGATCCTTGTGTCACGGTAGGGGGACAATATAAATTGTATTGAGATAATATAATTTGTATTCAGCACGGTGCCTTGATTGATGTGCTTGCTTTGCTGTTTTCTGTGGCGGAATAAAACGACACATTTTAATTCTAGCAGAAACAGTTTGTGTGTTCATCTTTATTGCTGACTCATCCTGATCCTGCCTAAATTTCATAATAAAAGGAATGACCGAGAATGTTCACCAGCAGATCCACCTGAGACTGGAAAACAAAAAGCAGCTTGAAGCCCCAGCATCAGGGTTCCCCCCCATCACTGATGACCAGCGTTCCTCTGCCAACATGGAGGAAACCCAGCTTGAATTCATGGCTGTGCTTCAGAATAAACATTAAACATGAAATCATGAAGACACGAATCAAAGCGATGAGTTCTAGCAGCAGCAAACCGTCTCCGTTCCTGAAACAGACTGAAGCTTTCTACTCATGCAGTCAGGCTTACCTTGGCCTGTTTCCCCTCCATGACGGCCACACAGGAGTTGGTGGTCCCCAGGTCAATGCCGATCACCGAGCCCTTGATGGCTTCAGAGCTGCAGCAGGAACACATGTGACCCCCCCATCAGTCCAACAGAGCAGTCCCATCATGGCCAACTCTGTCTGAGGCTTTATACTCACGCATAGTCTCTCCTGGACAGGACCCCCACAGCATCAGGCTGGAAGCCCCCCCAGCAGGCCTGCAGGTAAAACACAACATTTAGAGGAAGGAAAACTGAAGCAAAGCTAACAGCTCTGTGGATCCAGCAGTAGGAGGGGGTGGGGGGACTGGTGAAGGTCACCGGTCTAAGAACCAAACCTCTGGAGGAAATCACCACATGCTGATGTTCAAAGAGCCAATAAACAGCTGTCGGGGGTGGGGGGGATCAGGGCAGACAGCGGGGCGCGTGATTAAACCATCAGAGATGCTAACACCCAGCAGCATCCTAGAGCTAAGAGGCTAGAAGCAAAGAGCTAACAGGGAAAGCTCACTGTCCTCCACCCAAGACCAGTCCCACGACCAGCAGACCCTAAAGACCAGCAGACCCTAAAGACCAGCAGACCCTAAAGACCAGCAGAACCAGGCGGTTCTTCTGGTGGTCAATCATGAGCTAGCGCTGCTAGCATGCTGAAGCTAACTGTCAGGGTTTCAAAGTGAGCCTGAATGACTGCGGCAGTAAAATGTCTCACCTTCTTCACCAGAGAAGACACATTTCGACAGTTTCTCGTTGGCAGAGACCTAGAAACGCTTCTAGCGGCACTCAGCATGATGCTAACAGGCTAACTGACGCTCAGGCTGTAGAGATAGAGCAGGTAGAGCGGTCCGTGTTCAGCTGTGACTGCTGGTGTCCGGACCTACTTCTGGAATGATCTAACACATGTTGCACCACACATAAGCCAAGGACCCAGAAATAGGCTGCAGGCTCACTGCCTGAACAATAATACTCAATAAAAATAAGACCAGCGACGTTCGTGGTTAATGTGGATATATTCAATACTCGATATGAGGTGGAAGAAAGAGTCACATTTAAACAGGATCATAAATTTGATTATTCTTGTTAATTTTCTTTCTCTTTGTAATTTGGCTTGAACGAGGCAGTCCCAGGCAGCGGGCCTCTGAAGGTCATGATGTAACGTCAACACCAAGATTTCACGTGCGTTACATCAGTGGTGCCGCAGGAAGGAGTTTGATAATCCATTTATCCATTTAATAAACACTACAGACTTATTCACCATTTAATGAGCAGTGCAGTGTTCATTAAATGGTGAATAAGTC
>NW_015151246.1:226243-229341 GCF_000732505.1 Cyprinodon variegatus | reverse complement strand
ACTACTGTCATCATCTACAGCTAATCAACAGCGGAGCTAATTATATCAGACTCATTTAAATCCTTTTACTGATTCTTTCATGTATTCTGTCTTTATTTATTCCAGCAGTTTTTAATGTTTGCATAGTTTATTAACCATAATAACATTATGAGGGTTCATTAAATAAAGCAGCTTTCTGTTTTAATTGAGGAGGTTTTTGGATTATTTATACACCAGTGAGTCTAAAAAGAGCAGAGCCCACCTCCTTTGGTTATCAGCCCGGATAGATACAGAGAAATATTTTCCTCCTGGTTCCTCCAGGTTTCCTCCTAATGATTAATCTCTGTTTACTGATGGTGAAGACATCTTGGAATTTACCAGCCGCTCCCAGACGTTCAGCCACAGAGGTGAGCTGTTAATAACACCTGCTGATTGAGCCAATAGTCATAAAGACCATTAATTGGTTTTACCCTCGATTAAAACGATCTATTCATTAACTTTAACTGCCAGTTAGAGTTAATGATAATATCTTCATCATCTGCTGGTAAAGCTGCAGAGCGTTAGTTATCTGTGTTTGCTCTGCAGAAATGATCCTGTTGAAACAAAATTTTCAGGATGACTTAGTCCTGGACTTCCCCCCAGCCATCAGAGCAAACACTGGGAGGCCTTTAAAGTCGGGCTGCTCTGGCCAAGCTCCAAACTCCTGCGTTCCACCATGACTGCCACGCTTTGGGCTACCGTCTCCGTTTCCCTGCTGCTCCTCTGCTCTGCGGCTCCAGCAGAAAATGAGTGCAGCCAGCTGACCCGGACTCTGACAGCTAACCAGCTCCAGCAGGTAGATCAGGACCTCCAGAGCGCTCCGCCTGCTCTGCCTGCCTTCACTCAATGCTGACTGTTTACTTTGAGCAGATTCTGGGCCGCTGGATCTTCATTGAGGGGACATGTCAGCATGACTTCTTTGGGCCTATATTGGACGGCATTGAAAGCATGTGGATGGTGCTGAACAGGACGGCAGACAACCAGACGCTCCTCCTAGATCAGTCAAGCCGGGTGGCACCGCACCAGCAGCAGTAAGTCTGTTTGATCAGAATTTATCGTTAGCTGGAGACTAAGAACCAGCAGGAGAAACGGAAGTTGGATCATTTTATTTTATCCAATAGAAAACTTCAAATGGAGAAACGAACATTCTCAGCGATGCATTTCTATTTGTGAGTCAAATGAAGTTTCAGTTTTAGATAAAATGTCGGCTGGAAGGAGCTGCTCCTGCAATCAGACCTTGGAGCAGCTGCCACGGCCTCCATGTTGCCGCATCAGGAGGCTGTTGGAGGAGAACGTTTCTATGACTGGCCAAAAGGCTCCAACATGGCTGCTGGAAAAATGCAGCATTTCAGGGGCAGAGATGGGAGGTTAGCTTGGTCTGTGTGTGTTTTAGCAGTTTGGAATTCCTGGTGAATGAATTTAATCTTAATGTCCAGTTTAACCCTAACGATCTGCATCGGTGGGCCTGGCCAGCTGGCCTGTAAACACGGCATATCAGTCTGATTCAAAGGGGGATAGAAAAAGATTAAACAGATTAGAAACAAGCAGAGAACTTTGGAAGAGATGCAGAAACATGTTTGCTGAAGAGAGAAGCTGTTAGAAGGATGAAACCGTAAAGGAGAGCCGAGTTCAAACTCTGCTGCAGTCTGTAAAGGCTTATCTGATGGTCCCAGATAAGCACTGCTGCATTATGGGTGATTGTGGTGCAAGCCCGGCCTGCTGCATTGTGATTGGATGGTGAGTTTAAGACCTCCTCTGTGGGACAGTCTGACTGGCCAGGCTAACAATCGATGGGCCTGTTTTGGTCACATCTAGAACTCCTGGTTCTTTGTCTCTCCTGAGCTTTTTAGGAAGTTTTCTTCTCTGTTGCTTCACTTTCAGCTCAACTACCTGAAAAATGCCCCAAACTTTATTCTGATCTCATTTTAGGTCAGAACGATGCCTGCGAACCTCCATGAATGTTACCCTGGTCGACAGCAAAGATCTGGAGCTGTACAGTAAGCTTTGACCCTGCAGATGACCTTCTGACCAGCCAGGACCTCCAAAAGGTTTCAAACCGCTTCAGTTTTCTCCATTTGGTGATGTCACAACCAGAACCATTCATAGATTTTCTAAGCAGATCAGCCAGTCAGAGAAGAGCAGCTCTGAAGTCCTTTTCTAGGTCTTTAATCAATGCCTCGATCAGAACCGCCCTCCCTCTGGCTGTTTGCTCACTGCTGACCCGCCTGCTGGCCGAGCTTCCCTCGTGTTCCCAGGGGTCCTTCACTAAATAAAAAAAAAAAAGCTTTAAATCTGTGCTTTGAAGATGAAGAAGCTGAGAAGGACTTTGAAAACTTTTGCTGGTCCTGCGTTTAACTGCCATGCTATGAAATGTTAGCATAAAGTGGAGGAAATGATGTGTTTCTGCTCTGCAGTCCCACCTGGTAGATCCTACCACAGGTTCCTCACCACCTGCCCTGACTGCCTGCTCATGTTCTCCTACAACAAAGAAAACAGCTTTCAGATGCTCTACCTGTTTGGTCAGTATGAGCCGTAGTGGGCGGGGTCTGACCCTACTGATGTCATGATGACGATGATGAAGGCCCCTTTCTTTGCTGCTGCAGGTAGAACTACAACCATGGCCGCCGCTGATCTGAACACCTTCAGGAAACAAGCTGCATGCCTCCAGTTTCCACTGCCGTCCAGGTTCCAGTACGATACTAGCAAAGGTAAGAGGCTCACTGGTCAAACTGGGAGATCTGTTCCCACATCAGACAATAAGTGAAAACAAAGCTGAGTTTCCAAACGATAACCTGATTTATAAAGGATAGAAATCTACCCAAAGCCAGAGACTAATGAACCACAGCTTCACCAGCAACACCCAGTTACTGGTCACTGGTCTCTAGCCAGTTTACAACAAAGCTCCACGTGAAGAAAGCAGCTGTTTCCAATATTCTCTGTCATGCAGGACTGACGGTCATTTTCCTCAGAGTTCTCCAGTCTGTGGATCTGTCATATTGGGCTTTAAAGATCTGACCCACATGCAGAGAACCACTCTGGTGAACCGAAAACTCTGGAGGGGAGATCACAATGATCAGTTC
>NW_015151246.1:223202-225303 GCF_000732505.1 Cyprinodon variegatus | reverse complement strand
TCATATACATGAAAAAAATATATATATATATACATATATAGATATATATATATATATATATATATATATATATATATATATATATATATATACACACACATCTCCCTACATATATATAATCCACGTTTACATCCTTGTACATCAGCAATCGATAAATCATTCTGGCCCCAATACTGACCCCTGGGGGGACGCCACAAACAATGTCCAAGCAGGATGACTGACAGTCGCCCATTTGCACAAATTGTTGCCTGTTGCTTAGATAACTTTTCATCCAGAGTAGATCTACTCCCCGGATGAATAACGCTCCAATTTCGCTCCAATTTCTTAATTATTATTTTTTTTGAGTCAAAAGCCTTTTTGAGATCAATAAATAAACCAACTGCAGATTTCCTATTATCTAAGGCGCTGGTGACTTATTCTATCAATCCAATAACGGCCATTGCTGTAGATCTTTGGGATCTAGATCCATACTGACTTTCAGAAACCAGTTTATGTTTATTAATGAATGTATCTAATCTCTCCACAAAGAATTTATCCAAAATGTTGAAAAACTGTGGAAGTAGAGAAACAGGCCTAGAATTTGTGAAATGGTGTCTGCCCACAGATTTATGAAGTGGAATAACTTTTCATCTTTTCTGGAAGTTGCTATATCGACATTATCTTCTTGTAAAACAGACTTCCAGTTATGTTTCAATAAATTCTCTGAACGATCGCAGTGATTCCTCTATTCTTACGCTTTTAAACTGTGGATCACTTTTATCCTTATTTTTTATATAGAAATTGTCGCTTATATCAAAGACTGGAAGATGACACCTAATATGCTGAACTATTAATCCACTGAATGTATTGTTATCTAAGATATTAGTAAATATATGATCTATTAAGTGTGATCCTGCTGGGTCCAGTGATTTTTAACCCTGCAGCTCAGAATCAGCTCCTTCCATGTTTCAGGGATGCTTTGATGCTGATTGGCTCTTTAAACTGGTCTTTGATGTTGTTGAAGTTAGTATAGAAACTTCTGCTGTTGAAATGTATGATAGAAAACTTGAACTGAAAACTGTTGAATTGGTCAGTTGTGTCGTATCAGCCGTAGAAGAAGTTGGTATCTGGATCCACGTTTTCTTCCTAACAAATAAAACGGTGAAGAAATATTCCTAATTGTGTCTTTTTTCTCTAACTTTGATGGAGAATATGTCAGTTCTTTAATGTCTCTGATATCAGCTCTGCTCTCTTCTCTTCCCAGAACTATGTCCTGAGTGAAAAATGAAGCTACATCCAGGTTTCAGCCTCCTCATTGGATCAGGCCGGCCAAACACAGTCCAACTTTTACTGATGTTTTTATCTTGATTTTCTTTTATTCTGCTTTTCTTTAATTATCTAATTCATGAATTGCCCATGAAATGAACTGTGCTATACAAATAACACTTTTATATTNCGGGTCGTACGGGTCACCGGTCCTGGCCAACGACCCACATGTCCCTCCCATTGCCATGGCCGCTGCTCTGGTCACCTGTCTACAGGTGTGAGATGCAGACCCAGAGCAGCTAAACCTTCTTTAGACGTTTCCTCTCCTGTCCAAAGTGTCCGCTGTCCCTAAGCTGCAGCCAATCAGCTGCCTTCTCTCAGCCCTCATCTTTCTTTAAAGCTGCTTTTCTCTTCAGGTGTTCTTCTCTAAACATGAGCTTTATTTCACACAATTCGACAAACAATAAATCAATCAACCAAATCCACACCAAAGAGACTAGTTAACATCAACCAAACAAAACACACTAAAGAGACTAGTTAACATCAACCAAACAAAACACCAGTTTCCAAACTAAATAAATTCACCTGAACAGAAATAGAAACCAAACCCTCCACTAAATAAACCAGTTGGTATAAACAGCCAGAGAAATAATATTGATTAATGGGAATGAAAAGAGAATGAAGAAGTATAACATACTATTCATACTTTCTCTCCCTCTAACTGCACGGAAAATAACTTAAAGTAGAAAAACCTTCCTGTTAAACTTCTTTTCTTTTCCACTATTCATATACATGAAAAAAAAATATATATATATACATATATAGACAATTATATATATATATATATATATATATA
>NW_015151246.1:218648-220168 GCF_000732505.1 Cyprinodon variegatus | reverse complement strand
TGCGTTTTTAATAGTAAAGGATTAAAAGTAACACAACCTTTTATAATCATCCTATATTGCTTACTGTCTGACAGTTTAAATAGCTCCGTATGTCTATTTTCTTTTTTAGTGGCATCATCTACAAACACAACACTAAGAATGAATACGTTTATCACTTTTAATAATTAAAAAAGACAATATAACACTATCTTATCTGTAATCTAATAGTATCATAAATATAATAAACAGCCAGATTCCAGCATTATTTACCAGCCATTAATGTTGCACTAATTTACTTATGGACCGTGTGGAAATCTAGAAAAATAGAATAAATGTAAATAGAGTTCTTCTGTTTGTCTTTATCCTATTTCTAGAAGTAGAATCAATTAAATAGAACTATTCTTATGTGGAAAACAAAAAGTTTCAGATCTTTAGCATCCTTCTCATGTTGTTATGTTCTTCAAAAGAAATAAAACCTGTTATTTATACCTGAACTGAAGTGAAAACATTAATAGAAATATTGGTTAAAGGGAATCAGATGATAGTTTACAGTCTTTGCTCATTTTAACAGCAGTTTTCAGAACTCCTGTCTGACTCAGAATATTTAGTTTTAGAAAACAAATCCTAATGTTGGTTACTTACATTTCTCAAGTTCATCAAATCCAAACTCTCCCCTGCTTCTTTACAGAACTGCAATCAGAAGCTTTCGCCTGATTTAGCGTAAATAATATTTAGTTTTTAATCGGGACTAGTTTCCAACCGCTGTATTCACACGCACACATACAGACTAGAAAACAAGCAATCAGAAAGAGAGAAGGAGGAACTTAAGGCAGAAAAAGCAGAGAGTTAAACAGTGCAGCACAGTTGATGCGTTGCTACGTGAAAGATAGAGCAAAGAGCAGGCAGCTGCAGCTACCAGGCAGAGGAGCTAAGAGAGGAAGCGAAGCCACTGCTGCTACAATTAGTAGTAAATTATAAACATGTTGTTCACATCCAATTATTAGTAGGGACAAGTAGGTCCAAAATGTGGGTAGGGACATGTCCCTATGGTCCCTAAGCAAACCTACGTCTAGAACTGCTCATGCCTGCATGGCTTCCATTTCTCTGAGGTGGGTGGATGAGGAGTTTGGAGTAAAACATGTTGAGGGATCTCTGAGTCACACAGCCTCCTTCATGGCATGAAGGGGAGGACTGAGGAGGTTCCTCTGGCCAGTGAATGATGGAGCTCACAGGGAACGGCCTTCATGAACTCAAGTTGTTTTGCTTCAATGTTCAAGTGTGAGAAAGTTCTTTATGCAGGGGAGGGGTTGGTTCCTCTGGGGGGAGTTTGTGTGTTGGGACTTTTGTAAGGTATAAATGTATGAACTGAGCTTTGGCCATCTCTCCTTCTGAGGACGTTAAATTAATTTTCCTAACCCCACAGGAGCCATGGCAAAAGAGGGGCTGTGATGAAATACCTTTGTCCCCCAGCACGGTAGGGGTCAGGATCAGATGGCCCTGGGTGAGTGACCTGCAGAAAGGGAGCAACAACAGTTTGGCAA